>NC_041387.1:556819224-556921748 GCF_002162155.2 Triticum dicoccoides
CCCCGTCCCCCTCCACTCCATTTGCTCCACCAAAGCCGCCCTCCCCACCGCGTTGATACGTCGGCGCCGTGGTTCGTCAAGGGGATGCACAACAATCCTCTCGCTCCCACAGTACACTCTTGTAGACTACCGTCCTCTAGCCGTGCCGCCACCGTTGGCGACGTTCTTATGGAGGCGCACGGCGGTCAACGCCGCCGCCGCTGGCAACATTCGTGTGGAGACACACGGCGGTCAGCTTCTCCCATGGTATGCGCATTCTAGACTGAGGCCCCGTGCATGTCGGTGTAGCGTTGAATGTTAGCTGATAGACGCTGTTAATCTAACTATTTGTTGAAGTAGTTTACAGTCAATATGCTCTGCTTAAGAAGCTTCCTTGCCCTGTTCTGCACTCAATCTGCTTAGCTGAGATGGCATGCCAAGGCCGATTAGTTGCTAAAATATCCTGCCATATATTTATTGTGACGTAGATTACCATGGTCTAGTAGCCAATCTGTTAGGTGAAATAGCTCTACACCGTTTTATACTCAATCTTTGTTGCTGCAATCTCCTTCGATAGTTCGATGGCTATGTGCTCGGTCTCATTGACTGCTGAAACAACCTGCCATAATTTAGCACTCAAATATGTTTGCTGAATTAACTTTACATATATTTCGTTACTTAGATCTGCTCGTCCAAATATCTTGCCATAGCTTTATACATCGACCTAGGTATTTTTTCTAGAATTGATAAAAAAGCACATATGTTTTTCCTGTAATATCTAGTAGAAGAACTAATTTTTATGTCTAACAGATGGACATGACTTGGATAACTTATGCTCGAAGATTCTCCACCGCATATGTCGAGGGGATTGAAAACTTCATGAACTTTATCAGAGCTGTGTACGGTGGTCCGAAATCAGATGTGCTCTGCCCGTGTAGCAGTTGTATGAATTCAGTTACAAGACCCCAGTCAACTGTGCAAAATCATCTACACTTGTATGGGATGTTGGTCACATATACTAGGTGGGTTCATCATGGTGAAGCTATGAACGTCAATGTTATTCACTACGTAGAAGCAGCAGATCACCATCTTGATCTGCTTGATGCTCAGGTGGAAGAGGAGGAGGAGGTGGTGGTGGCGGAGCCAATGAGTTTGACCAACATTGAAACAATGCTACAAAATGCTCGTGCATTCCATGAACTTTCACCTATAGAAGAAAAACGGTGGGCCCGCATGTTGGAACAATGCAACATGGTTGTCACCCCAGGAATTAAGCTGTCAGTATTCTCAGCTATGGTCACCTTTCTTCAGGTGAAGACATCTGAGCGGATGACCAACAAATCATTCGATGCGATGTTGAATGCTTTCCGCAAATCTTTCCCAGATGCGTCTGAGCTGCCACACACCTACAGTAAAATGAAGAATTTCCTTCATGCAATTCGAATTGGATATGATATCATCCATGTTTGTAAGAATAATTGTGTTCTGTTCTGGAAGGATTATGCCAACTTAAGTGAATGCCCGAAATGCAAATCATCAAGATGGAAAGATGGCGATGCTGTGAAGAGGATTCCTCATAATGTGTTGAGACATTTTCCAATTATACCAAGATTGCAGAGGTTGTTTCATGATGCTAAAACAAGAGAGGATGTATTGTGGTATTCTAGGAACCAGGAGTACAGAGATCAGAATGTAATGAGCCATCCATCTCATGGTAGTGAGAGGAAAAGCGTCAATCATGAACACAAAAAGTTTGCTGCTGACCCGAGAAACATTAGACTTGGCTTAGCTTCAGATAGATTTAACCCATTTGGCCACCAGAGCGCCACATATAGCATGTGGCCAGTGCTTGTTATCCCTTACAACATACCTCCAAATGTCTGCACCAAAGAATCAAACTACATGATGGCCTTGCTCATCCCAGGTCCAAAAGGTCCTGGAAAGGATTTTGATTTGTTCATGGAGCCTCTTGTGGAGGAACTTCAACAGCTATGGAGGAGGTGTTCTCACTCGAGACCTATATAGCATCCCACCAGCTGATTTCTTTCTGCGTGCTGTTATAATTTGGTGCATCCATGCTTATACGGCTTTGGGCACTATGTCAGGGCGAACGACACATGGTTACAATGCATGTATTCGCTGTGACAGGAATCCGCTGTCATACGCAATACTTAGCAAGATCTGTTACATTGGACACCGCCGTTTCCTTGCCAAGGACAAGCCGCATCCTAGAAAATACCGAAGACATGTGTTCAATGCAAAGCATGAAAACCGTGATGTGCCAAAGAGGCTCACCGCCAATGAGTTGCAAGTGGAATTAGAGAAGGTTAGGCATATTACACCAGGAAACCATCCTGGTAATGGTAGCGGGAAAAGGAAGCATGGTAGGGCAGAAGAGAGATTATTGTTTACCCGTAGGTCCACTTTGTGGGAATTGGAGTATTGGAAAGATTTGGATCTGCGACATAATCTTGATGTGATGCACATCGAGAAAAATATATGTGACATCATTATCGGCACACTTCTTAATATTGAAGGCAAGACGAAAGATACTTTAAAACCTAGGATTGATTTGACACACCTGGGTTTCAGACAGGATTTGCAAGTGCAAGATGAAGGTAAACCACGGGATATGGCACCAGCTATGTACGTCTTGGACAAGGTAAAAAGAAAATAATTCTGCGAGGTCCTGCCACGTGTGAGATTCCCACATGGATTTGCTTCCAACCCTGAAAGGAGAGTCAGTGCAGATGGAAACAAGGTCAAAGGGTTGAAAACTCATGACTGCCACGTCCTACTTCAAAGGGTTTTACCTGTTATCCTTAGAGGATTGGGCCGCCCTAACTTATACAGAGCAGTTGCAGAGTTGGGACAATACTTCAGGGAACTCTGCAGTAGAAATATCAGGATAGATGCTTTGGAGCATCTTAGAGACAAGATACCAACTATCCTATGCGACCTTGAGAAGATATATCCTCCAGCCTTCTTTCATGTGATGGTGCATTTGGCTGTTCATCTACTTGATGACGCACTACTTAGAGGTCCAGTACAGTATGGCTGGATGTACCCTATTGATAGGCGGCTAGGCACTTTCAAGGGCTATGTTAGGAACAGAGCTAGACCCGAGGGTTCCATTGCACATGCCTACATTGCTACAGAAGCGTTGACATTCTGCTCAAAATACATTGAAATAGCTGATCAGCTTAGCAAAGAGGTGGGTGAAGACAATCCCGGGCCCAATGTTTTCGATTATTTTGTTCGAGTTTCAGGGAAGAGTCGACAAGAGGACAAACCTAAAGATTTGGACAAAATGGGTTGGTATGTGTTGAATAACTGTCCTGAGATACTACCTTATATCAAGTAAGTGCTAAGTACTGCAACTTATCCATCGTAATCTACTAAACTTGCAGCACATTCTTATATATTTAGATGTTTGATGTTTGATGCGATCACTATGTTGTGCAGCATCTACAAAAAGGAGTTACTGCGGCAAAATCCAAGAAACATTGACAAACTGGTTATGGCAGGATTTCTGAAATGGTTCAAGAGCCATGTAAGCTTTTGAATTGCACTGTCGGTTTGTTTAATATATTGAGTACATAAGATGATCATCTTGTCTATTTTCTAAGCATAGGTTAAGAAGATGCGGGAGGATGGGCAAGCAGTTGATGATGCCCTTTACTCACTAGCAATGGGTCCTGATACTCGGGTAATACATTATGAATCTTGCGTTGTTGGAGATGTGCGCTACAGCACCCTTGCACGAGAAGAAGGCAGGAAGACACAAAACAGTGCCATCATGAGCACGGATACGTATGACAAAGAGACAACTGAAATGTATGCTAACATAACAGATATTGTTCAGTTGCAGTATATCTCCAGTTTCAGGGATCATCGGTGTGTGGTTCTGTTGTGCTGTTGTTGGTATAACCTGTTTTCTAGGATCGCAAAACCCAGAGCTGAAGATTATTTCAAATCCATCAATGTCAAGGAGGCGTACCAGACCAACGAGCCATTAATTTTGGCAAATCAAGCAATACAGATATTTTTCTTGGAAGACACATTTGCACGTAGCAATGACTGGAGAGTATTGCAAAGGTTTGTGGAGATGAATTCGTTTAATGAAGTTGCACAACAAGATGATGCTTACACTGCTCCTGATGTACAAGATAACACAAATGTTCCTAATATCTTTGAGAACATCACGTCAATGACGCCGGCGAAAAGATTGCCTGTCATGCTATGGACATACAAGAGTTGATCAAGAAGAAGCCAACGTTCGAGGATGTTGAGGACGAAGAAGAAGATGACACCATGGGGAATTACGATTCAGACTGATACACATGGCGAAGATGTTGACTCTGCTGCTGTGGATGATGATTACATTGCTTTTGTCATATTTGCCTGTCAGAAGACGTTTTTTTATCTACTATGTGAAATTGTGTTTGCTATGACAACTGAAACCTTATGAACGTGTTGTTTAGTATTTTGCAGTGAGAACATCACTTGTTATGTATGCTGATTTGTGTTTTGTGATTGTATGACGACTAAAACATGATGACATTGTTGTTTAGTTGTACTCATATTTGGCTGTGAAACTTGAATTTGATGACGTAGTTTGCTGTTGGACTGCAATTTGCTCGACGTCTTTGAATGAGAACAAAGCTAACCCGACGGGGCCTCTACTATTTATTCATTTATTTATGAGAAAAAGGGGATACCCCCTGATTTCCATTAATAGAAATCATTAGATGTTCACAACACTACGCCCAGCCTGCTACACAGGTTTCATTCATTACTAGTTTCAGCAAAGTGTTCATGTCATAGGCACTGAATACATCACGAGTGCTACATACATTGCAAATAAAGAGACAATCATCCTACAGAGCACATCGACTTTGCTCATTATCTTCACAAGCTATTTCATCTCCTCATTGTTGTCAAGACCGTTCAACAGCTGTTGCTTGGCCATGATCAGAGGAACTGCATCTTTAACCTTCTTCTCTGCATCTTCCTCTTATGCCGTTCCTTCAGTTACTTGTCCAACACCCCAACCTGATGGTATTGGGATTCCTCGGCTAACCAAATAGTCAGCTTAGTTGCATTCCCCCACATCAGCAACTTCCCAAAAATACAAATCACGCGAATCTTCCCTTTTCTGCACGAATCAAATTGAAAGATCATCAACCAAACTATTAAAAAAATTAGCAACTGAAAGCAGCAAAACAACACTTAAACATATTATTACCCCATGATTCGGGCATTTGTAGAAGACTCGGCCATGGTTGAGGATTGTGGTTGAGAAGCGACGGATGACTCTGCGTGATTTGCAGTAGTGGCACCACACCAACTGCAGCGGGTTGCAATGAGCAACCGACTGCGGTGCGCGTGCCGGCGGGGGTGTGATGAGACCCACAGGCGATGGTACGGGTGGCAACTTGCACTACAAAAAAAATACACTTCCGTGATGATACATGTTTGTCACAGTAGGTCGCGTTTTTTGTCATGCATGTACATCCATGACAAATTTATGACAGAATCAAGATAGTCATACCTGTGCTGTCGTAGAAGTGTTCCATGACATTACCAAAATTATCATCACGCAAGTGTCCACTTCCATGGCGATAAATCACGCGTCACAGAAGTGCTTTCGTCAAGGGTGACTGACACGTGGCATCCACCATAACGGAACGCCGTTAAGCTATCGGGTCGGGTTTTGGATCCGATAACCCGTTAACAGCCCTGACCAATGGGGATTTTTCACGTGTAAAATCATCATTGGCTGGAGGAGACACATGTCAGGTCCGCGCTGGCACAGGTGTCACTCATCCAATGGGCGAGACGCGCCTATGATATGTTGACACGTGGACTGGCCCATCAAGTTTAAATGGGCTGGCCCAACTAAAGGCCCACAAGATTTTGCGGACCATAATGGGCCGGCCCAGCTAAAGGCCCATGAGATTTTGCGGACCATAATGGACTGGCCCAACTAAAGGCCCACAAGATTTTGCGGGCCGTAATGGGCCGGCCCAGGTAAAGGCCCATAAGATTTTTGTGTGCCATAATGGGCCGGCCCAGGTAAAGGCCCACAAGATTCTTGCGGATCATAATGGGCCGGCCCAGCTAAAGTCCCACGAGATTTCACCGACATTAATGGGCCTGCCCAGCTATAGGCCACAAGATTTTGAGGACCCTAGTAGGCCGGCCCATTAACTGGCTGCCATGTTTTGGGCCAAATGCCGGCCCATATTTGATCTGGTCCATTAATGGCCTGCCACGTTCCGGGCCTAATAGTGGCCCATATGAGATTCGGCCCGTTAAAAGCCTACCATGTTCTGGGCCAAATTACCACCCAGATCAGGTCCGACCCTTTAAGAGGCTTTGGGCTCAATTATGGCCCATATCAGATTTGGCCCGTTAACTGGACACTATGCTTTTGGGCCCACTTGCTAAAGGCCCACTTAGTAATTCGGCCTCATATTAGTTTTGGCCTGTTAAGGGCCCGTTTAACATTTCGGCCCTATATTAATTTCGGCCTGTTAAAAGCCCGTCATATAGTTGGGCCTAACTACGGCCCGGATTGCATCCGGCCTGCTCGCAGCCGATATCTAATTGGGTCAAACAAGGACCGAGACAATTTTGGCCTGTTAAAAGCCCGTAATTTTATTCGCACAATCTTGGACCGAGGTTCATTTCAGACTGCTGCCGTCCCGTTAGCTGTTCGGCACGTTTCAGGCCCAACCTACATCGTGATTGCATGACGTCCCGATTATGTACCATAATTTTACGGTTTGGCCGGTTTACTATGAAGACAAGATATATATATACAGTAAAATAACTGCAGCATCGTGAATAAGAAAAAACCTAGACTATACAATAAAGAAATTACAACATATTACATCCATTGGGCATCAAAGTTCGCCACTATGATAATAAAGCACAAGCAGACAATAGATTACATACACTGGGCATCAAAGATCGCCACCGGTGCAAATAAACACGCCGACAAAATAATATACAAAACCGACAACACTTCAATAGAGTTCAAGAAAGGTTAGCCTTACTGGGGAGCTGCAGTGTAAGCAGCTGAGCAAGATGATGAGACTGCGCTTGTTCAACACTTATATCTTCCTCACTCTGAAAGATAAACAAGCAGACAGATGACATGTTTTGCACACAAAAGTATCAGTGCTGATAATTCATCACGTTTCTTACTGACGAATAAAGTGACACAATTTAAAATTGCATTAACACAATATGGTATTGTTCAGATCAAGACATGGCAGGAAATGACATTGTGAAGGAGTTGGCAGCTTCACAACACCACTGGATTACAGATCAAGAACTCATAAGTATCAAAGCTTAGTGTGCTGTCAATTTATCCCATTTCAGATTGGCAAATAAAGAGACGGTTTAAATAATAGTAGAATGATATGACATTGTTCATAGTTAAGACATTGCAGAATATGACAATGTGCTGTAGTGGGTAGGTTCACCACACCACTGGATTACGGATGAAGAACAGAAGCATACATGCAGTGCAAAAGAAGATCACTTGCTCTGTATAGTTTAATTTACATGGTATGAAGAAGTAACTTGGTTGTGTTGGGGAACGTTGCCGAAAATAAAAAATTTCCTACGGTTTCACCAAGATCAATCTATGAGTTCATCTAGCAACAAGAGAGAGGAGTGCATCTACATACCCTTGTAGATCGAGCAGAAGCGTTCAAGAGAACGGGGTTGAGGGAGTCGTACTCGTTGTGATCCAAATCACCGGAGATCCTAGCGCCGAACGGACGGCACCTCCGCGTTCAACACACGTACAGTCAGTGTGACGTCTCCTCCTTCTTGATCCAGCAAGGGGAAGGAGAGGTTGATGAAGATCCAGCAGCACGACGGCGTGGTGGTGGATGCAGCAGGGATCCTGGCAGGGCTTCGCCAAGCGTCTGTGGGAGGGAGAGGTGTAGCAAGGGGGAAGGGAGGCGCCAAGTGCAAGGGTGCGGCTGCCCTCCCTCCCCCCTCTATATATAGGGTCCCCAGGGGGCGCCGGCCCTAGGAGATGGGATCTCCTGGGGGGGGGGGGCGCCGGCCAAGGGGGGTGCCTTGCCCCCAAGGCAAGTGGAGGCGCCCCCTCCCCTAGGGTTCCCAACCCTAGGCGCAGGGGGGACCAAGGGGGGGCGCACCAGCCCACCAGGGGCTGGTTCCCCTCCCACTTCAGCCCATGGGGCCCTCCGGGATGGGTGGCCCCACCTGGTGGACCCCCGGGACCCTTCCGATGGTCCCGATACAATACCGGTGACCCCCAAAACTTTCCTGATGGCCGAAACTCGACTTCCCATATATAATTCTTTACCGCTGGACCATTCCGGAACTCCTCATGACGTCCGGGATCTCATTTGGGACTCTGAACAACTTTCGGTTTGCTGCATACTAATATCTCTACAACCCTAGCGTCACCGAACCTTAAGTGTGTAGACCCTATGGGTTCGGGAGACACGTAGACATGACCGAGACGGCTCTCCGGTCAATAACCAACAGCGGGATCTAGATACCCATGTTGGCTCCCACATGCTCGTCGATGATCTCATCAGATGAACCATGATGTCGAGGATTCAAGCAACCCAGTATACAATTCCCTTTGTCAATCGGTATGTTACTTGCCCGAGATTCGATCGTCGGTATCCCAATACCTCGTTCAATCTCGTTACCGGAAAGTCACTTTACTCGTATCGTAATGCATGATCCCGTGACCAAACACTTGGTCACTTTGAGCTCATTATGATGATGCATTACCGAGTGGGCCCAGAGATACCTCTCCGTCATATGGAGTGACAAATCCCAGTCTCGATCCGTGTCAACCCAACCGACACTTTCGGAGATACCCGTAGTATACCTTTATAGTCACCCAGTTACGTTGTGATGTTTGGTACACCCAAAGCACTCTTATGGTATCCGGGAGTTACACGATCTCATGGTCTAAGGAAAAGATACTTGACATTGGAAAAGCTCTAGCAAATGAACTACATGATCTTGTGCTATGCTTAGGATTGGGTCTTGTCCATCACATCATTCTCCTAATGATGTGATCCCGTTATCAATGACATCCAATGTCCATAGTCAGGAAACCATGACTATCTGTTGATCAACGGGCTAGTCAACTAGAGGCTCACTAGGGACATATTGTGGTCTATGTATTCACACATGTATTACGATTTCCGGATAACACAATTATAGCATGAATAAAAGACAATTATCATGAACAAGGAAATATAATAATAATCCTTTTATTATTGCCTCTAGGGCATATTTCCAACAGGTTGTACAACTGAAAACTTAAATTGAGAAAGGACAAACTTTTGTTTATGAACTACATAATAAACTTTAAACATGCAATTTGATGCAAACACCAAAAATAAACAGCTGTTGCAGTCATGCCTAACCAAATATATACAACAAAGTTTGAAGGCTTGAGATGGAAAAACTTACATTCTTGGTGCAGACAGGCTCTATAAAGGCCTTGTCCATGCTGATGGGGGGGGGGCAATTCAAGAAGTTTACCACATAATCTTCTTCATAAGCATTGCCTTTATTCTACATTTTGTTAGGAGTAAATATAGATGTGATAATATATGAAAAAATGGAGAATATTTAAGATAAAATGAAGAGTGATGCTACATAACCAAGTAGCTATGAATGTAAGTGCAGCGATACAGGCAAAAGGTACAGCCAAGAGCAATGCACAACTAAACTTCTTCAGTACCAACCTTATGGTAAGAGTAAATATAGATCTGATGTGTAGAAAATGGAGGGCAAAGGAAAATAAGCTGCAGAGTGATGGTACATGAACAACTAACTGTCATTATAAGTACACTGATAAAGGACAACATGTACTTACAAGAACAATGCAGAGCTAAAAAAATTGGCATTGGATATATTCTACACTAATGTAACCATTCATACAGATCAGATAATTTGGAGCAAATAATTGATAAGCAAGCTATCATGCATACTGCTGTCACATAATGAACCAGGTATGTATGCAAGTACAGTGATACAGGACAACAGGTACTAACAAGAGCAAAGCAGCGGGCAGCATATTTGCGATATCCTGTCGTTCTTTTCAAACCGGAATTCTTCTTCAAGCAGATTTCCTGGAAAAAAGATCCGTAAGGCACATGCGGAAAAGTAGAAGTTCAAATTGTCATGTGATTTCATAGACAGTACCTCATCCCGGGAACGAGACCAGTGCATAACAAGGTTTTTCCATTCAATTTCTTCTAAATTTAGCATAGGAGACTTCACCGGAAATTCGTTTATAGACTTGCCATCAAAGTGTGATTTCCTCAGGTAACACCGATACTGCGGCAATGCTTCCTTGAAAAGCACAAGCAAGCTTTGCTCGTCATGACTATCCAGATTGACCCTCACCTAGTTACAACAATGTAATGTAAATAATTGATGTGTTCAATCAGCAGAAAACAGGAAAATAATAACCATGAATAATAGCACTTACACGTAAGTTGGACAGGAAGATGTGAAAATAGTGTTTGTCTTCACAATAATCTTCCCATGATGGGAATATATGCACGTAGTCCCTAACAACATTGAAAGCATTGTCTTTTAAACTAGGAATAAATGGAATGGGGTTCCAATCTGCAGGAATTGGCCGTCTCTGCAGTTGGGATAGGTCTTCGGCAGGTGGACTTGTTGTACTTTTTGTTGGAGTGGGATTTTTCTGTGGTACAGCTGGTGCTATGGCAAATGAAATCGGTATACCTTTTGCTAGAGTGCAGGTCCTATGTGGTGGGGCTAGTGGTGTGGCCAGTGAAGTATGGGTACAGTCTGCTGAAGTCGGTCCTACGTTTTGTGTCACTGGTTGTAAAACCAATATAAGTGGGGAGCTATCTGATTTCTCCGGCACCACCATGTTTTTCAAGGACTTTGCTGGTGCTCCTTCAAGTTCGGCAATCACGCTCTTCCTTTTTGATGTCTGATGCACAAGAACAACATTTGAGTGGAAAAACATGGTATGATGACAGATGGACTATGTATTGATAATGGATGGGCATGGCATCTCGACATATTTGATGAGTAAACTAAGCATATGGCGGTGCAACAAAGTAGAAGAAATACAAGACAACATATGCAAGATACCCGCAATCAATAAAACATTGCCAAATTAGAGCAGGCACCTTGATGGGTGAATAGGACAGGCCATCTGCCTTTGACTCCTCGAGGTTAGAATAGTCATTAGGATCATATTCTGAACAAGAATCAATAGGTGGGGAGCGTATGAGTTTCATTGCATCCAGAATGGCACTCAATGCCTTGGTGCCAATTTTGTAAGTCATTGCAGTGTTTAGCTTCAAGTGTGGACTGCTGCTAGTGCGGCACAAAGCACCTACATAGATCATAGTGTAGATATAACGGGGAAAACCGTAAGCATCAGAGTAAAATCAGCAAAGTGGAACTTGCTGGAATACATGTGCTAGTATTGCCGGTATGGCTAGAAAGGCTTCGGATACCAGCTCTCTTCAAGTGAAGGTGCGGTACTGTTAATATCAGTGTAACTCTCAAAGGCGACACAGCTCCCCGCATTTCCTTGCTATTCTTACAGGATTCAAGTGGGCAGGCCACTACAAATCCCATTCCTATGTTTACAAGATCCTATGAATCAAATAGGCTCAAAGTGTCCATCACAACCGATTGTATAGACCTCTACACTGCAAATGTCCCTGCTCATCTTTAGTACAAGGAACATACTGTACTACTATCATACTCCCTCCGTTCCAAAATATAAGTCTTGGTAGAGATTTCCACTATGGATCACATACAGATGTATCCAGATACATTTTAGAGTGTAGATTCACTCATTTTGCTCCATATGTAGTCCATGGTGGAATCTATACAAAGACTTGTATTTAGGAACGGAGAGAGTACATATTAAAGAAGAACGAAAGAGGAACATGGTAAAGAAGAGCAAGCAGATTTTCGATAATAAAATGTTGGTTGTGCAGTGCCCACACATGATGAACTAGAGCGCATTAAGAATGCAACTCCCAGCTATCTCACGACCATTTCAAGCAGTTGGATGAAGATCCTACGTCCCCTAACCCTTCTTCTTCCTCGTCTATGATTCTTCCCATACAAAACACTGCACGGGCCGCCGACCGGACCACCGGCCCCCACCACCTGTGTTCCTCTGCCACCCCCACCCCCACCCCCGCCCCAACCCCCACCCGCGTCAAGTCTTCTTCGTTCGGCGAGGCCCCACAACCACCCAAGACCCTTCGATCGCACCGGCGAACTCCAGCGAGCTCTGAAAAATCGACTAACCCAATTTTGAAATTTAGTTTACTGTGATTTAACTAGTGTGGAATATATAAGGGGAAAACCATAAGCATTGGGAGTATAGTGTTGAGCATGCCATGGAGGATCTGAAGGTGCAAACCGGACAAAGGCAACTTCGCAACCAAGACAAGAAATCAGAGTAAAGCAGTGGCGATCTACTTTCTTGCTGCAATAAATAAGTTGAGCAGATACGAAAGAGTACCGCCTCTGGTGCGGCGCCGTGTACGCATCTGCTGAGAATTTGACGGTGCTGCGGTAGCGATGGCTGTCGGCAGCGTGGAAGCAGATCTAGGAGGGTAGACGGTGGCGGCGGGGCGCGGTGGACGAGACGTTCGTAGGAGCGGCACTGGCAAGGTGGACGACGGCGGGGATGAAGCGAGAGGACAGGATGCAAGGATCCCGGTCCGAAGGCGTGGATGAGAGAGGTCGATCTCTTGTAATGGATGGCGGCGTCGGGGTATCAGCTCCTGGTGGAGGAGGACGGCGGTGGATGAGGTGGCAGACGGCGGCGGACGGAGGAGGGTGGGGTGGAGAGGGTGTTTTGGCGCCCACGGAGTACGAATGGGGAAAAGGGAGGTAGAGAGGAAGGGGGAACCATGTATTCAGGGCGCGCTTGTCTCAAATGCGAGGAAATTTACAAACTTAGCCCCCGTGTCAAATTTGTACTACATCACAGCAACATTAGTCGGTTGGGGATAGGACGGTAATCTCGCATACACCGAATATTTGCCGACGAGAGTTTGTTTTTGGCGCCCACCGTGTATGAATATGAATCGAGGAGGGAGTCGATTTCGGCCGAGGACACACTGTGTTTTGGCGCCCACCATGTATGAATCCGGGTGAGAGGCAGTTACGTCACGTTTGGGTGAAATTACAAACCTACCCCTATCGAAACCTATAGAAATCTAGCAGATAGGCTTTGCGTGGCAGGGATAGGCAGTAGTAATTTCCATCTCGCAGATTTTGGTTTCGGGCGGTTACTGCGACTTTCCCCGCTTCGTTCAAATTTTGCAGAGTGCACGTTTACCGTGCCAACTCAATTCGAATCCCGTTTGTATTCTATTTTTTTCGGGCGGGATCCATTTTCAATTGGTATTACATTCTATATACATCATTTTTATATATACTTTGAAAAGCACAACAAAGAATTCTGCTCCTTTATATGCATAATATGATTTACAAATACAACGATCTCGAAATCTTAAGGTTGAATTCGAATTTTTTTTAACCAAATTATGTTCTACTAAAATGTATGGATCTGTAATATCTACATATTAAATAACATAGATGTGCGTGAATTCATATGAGTATGCATGTTTGATAGATCAATTTTGGTTCGAGTATGGATTACATGTATCATCATCTCGAATTCAAATATTTGAATCCCTTTTTTGTTTATTCCTTTCACGCCCATCTCTCTCGCATGCATCCTCCTTTAGGTAGCTATCACTCTCTTTTCTCCAGCTCACCCGCACACTCACTTCATGTTTCTCCTATCCTAGCAAACATGGTCTCTCGACGTCTCCCTTGAGAAGTGTCACACTCTCCTAATCATTATACATTACATGGTTTTCATTATATCTCACGTCTCCACTATTCTCTGGTATCATTCGGTACCTATGCTTTCTTTTTCACCGCCACACACACAGTCTCCACTCATCTTTCACTTTGTCTTTCTCTCTATGGGATTCTCTCACACATCCTATATGTCTCTACAAATGACTCATACCACTAAAATTACTCTCTCTCTCCCCTGTAGACACAACATTTGTTGCGGTCTCCTTTTCGTCTCCATCCCAGACTGACATTATTCATTTGTTTACCGATCAGACAACTCCGACTACCATCTCCTCTCTCTCTCTCTCACACACACACACACACAGACACACACACACAACTCCTGCTTCCACTCCCCTTCCCGACTACCATCTCTCTCTCTCACACACAAAACTCTTGCTTTCGCACCCCGACTCGTATTTCTCTCACAAACATTTATCGACTAGCTAGCCTCTAGATAGGTTTATACACCCGCACACTCGTGCTTCCACCATCGCATACATGTCTCTCTCCCGCTCCTTGTATCTATGTAGCTTTTTCTTCCCTTCTTGAGACACGCCCTCTCGATCGTGCACAAACACACTATCGCCTCATTTTAAGCTGATACCTATCGCACACACACACTCCTTGTGTCTTTGTCACACATGCACTCCGTGCTCCTCCACTCTCCCTCTCTCTCTCACAGACACATGGACTTTTTGCAACAACTAGCAAGATGCCCATGCGTTGCACGGAACATCAAGATGCATTTGTATGAGTAGTTTATCTTGTGGGGGAAAAGGATGAACGAGGGAAGGCCTTATTTGCAAATGTGGAGAGGGGTGTGGGTATCTTTTTGCAAAATTGCCATAGTTTCCTTCCTATCCGTCAGATATAGATCGGACAGCCTATATTGCAGGATGACAGGCACACGATCATCACCGACAATGCTTTTTATAAGAGTAGGGATAAAAAATAGAGTTGGTGATGATGGTGGGCCTGCCATCCTGCAATGTAGGTTGTCCAATTTATCTGACGGATAGGAAGGAAAATATGGCAATTTACCCGCACTCTTCACCACATTTGTAAATAAGGCCTTCCCTCATTCATCCTTTTCTCCCATAAGATCTTGATGTTCCATGCATCGCACGGGCATCTTGCTAGTAAGAGTAGAAATTAGACATATACCACTTCTCGAATCTTGAAACCAACAACATTCCTCCCTTATCTCATCAAAACCGCCAAAGGAATATATTTTGAGTGAAACATAACATATTTTTAGTGATATACGTATTTCAAAACTAGACTTTTTTTCTATCAAATCGGTGAATATGTATTAATCTACTTTGATCGTGTGGCAACGCATTGGCACATTGCTAGTAGTTATTATAATTTTTTGGACACTAGAAAAACGGTGGAGTACATATACAAAGAGAAGAGGCGCACGCACGCAGTCGACCTCTCGCTGTCTCGCACACATGAGTGTTACGTAAAGGTGACGTTAACAAATAAACCCTAAAACCCTAGGTGCACGATTGCTGCATTCGTGGGTACCGGGTACGTGGTGGAGCACCTTTGTAGGAATAGTCAGCTCGCGTGATGATTTGATCCGTAGGAGTTGATGGTCGGGACCACAGGTGAATGACTTGGAGCACGATGGCTCGCCAGTTGCCACAGATCGGGTAGCCACGTTTAAAATATCGTTTTTAGCGGGGTTAAAAGTTCCGATTTTCAATGGCACATTATAAGTAGTAAGTAGTTTTTAGAATGATTGGTATGGAGAGAAAATGGAATTCATAGTACTACGTACCTCCTTGGCGTATGGTTGTATGGGTTTATGTTGCGAGATGTTGAACCTGGTAGTTCTAGGGCAAATACTATGGTTTAGATTTAGATGCTAGTTTTCAGTAATCAAAATCGGAAGGGGAAACCCTTCTTTGATTAAAAAAAACTACTACCTCCATTCTGGTTTACTAGTCACCATCGTACTTTGGGTCAAAGTTTGTCGACGAATTTTACTTGTAAAATGTGAATGGAAATGAGATTTTGTTATACCCAAACAAAAAAGGACTGGAGGGAGTGATTGCTCTGACACGGACGCGACCTCTCATAGCGCAGGCATTGAACCGGTGCCCCGGCCAAGAGGGCTGCACTCGCTGCAAGCCCAGCTGAGCACGCCTCCTCGCCACGTGCAACTAGCTTAAGACTGCCCCGCCTGCCTTCATTGATTCCGCGCGTGTGCCGGCAACACATCCTTCCGCGAGCCGGCGGGCATTTTAGAACACAAAAAATGACTAAAATATAATTAATTTACGCATGGTCTTGACTTGTTGTGCTCGCACTGGTAGCAGGAACTAGTAGAGGTTTTTCTTTATTTATAACTCTCCTCACATTTTTTTTGGCTTTGAAGTCAATCATGGTTGTGGACATTATGTATGAATGTGCAGATATCTGTGAACATGAGTTTGATGTGGAAGTTGAACTTGGAATGTCGGGCTTGCGTGTGAACTATACCATGTCCAATGCTTCGTCTGTTATTGTTTGGAAAGTAATTGCTGTTATTACATGACCCAAGAAAAAACATTTTGTGCCACATCAGTAGATGCACAGACATCACAACAGGCATGCTGACTGGATAAACATTTGAACCTTGCTATTATGAAGGAAATTTTGTATTGACAATAGTTTTAGATAGCAGGAGACGCCTAGCCTGCTCCGCCTCTGCTAGCTTATTTCTGGCTTCTTCCATCTCTTGTTTGGGCTGGGTGAAGAGAGCATCTGATTGCTCTTTTTGCTTCTTCAGGAACTCAGCTACATTCTCAAGGGCTGCTGCACGCTTTCTTTCAGCCTTTACTAATACCACAAGGACGCGAACAACTGACGACTCCACCTGGCTTGTCTGTAATCCAGCATCATCTGGGAATTTGCACCTTGTGTCCAATCCAGCATCATTAGGGAACTGGCACCTTGTGTGTAATCCAGCCTCATTTTGGAAACATGATCTCGAGGTTGACCATACTTCCCTCGTCGCAGGAACTGTATCCTGACATGAAGTTACTTCTTTTTTAGATCAATACTCAGAGCAACCTAGATCCATTTAGTAGAAGCCAGATAAACATAACTCGGAGAAGTGAATTCAAAAGGAAAAGAAATATAAAAACAGACTACAAGGTGAGAACACCCACTTCCTACATCAAGCTAAAAACTAAAGCATTAGGACGATTAAGACTCTTCTTATTACACATCGAAGAACACCACGCTTAAGAGAAACAGAAACTACAACATATACACATCGAAGAAACGAGGCTAAACGAAAGTAATTGAAAGGGTGTTACTTACCAAAGCTCGTTTTACAGGTTCGGTGCAGCTCCTCTTTAACTTGCCACGCTCTTTGAAGATGTCCCGAATATCCCGTGTTTGGTCTTCATTGCTCCTCTGCATGTTCGCACTCGTGGTTTTAAAATCTCAACATGGCAAGAAAAATATACTACTAGTAATACTCGCGCATCTTGTGGGCAACATTAAAGCACTCGTCTGCCATGTTAGAGCATCTCCAACAGAATCGCAACGCGCGGCGCTTAAAAAAAGCGTTTACAGTGCTGAGATCGAGAAGTAGATACTAGAGAGTAGAGGATAGTTCTCAGTATAGATAGTTAAAAAAAGATAATTCAACTACTCCTTATTGTCCGACTCCTCCTCGGTGATGTCCTCCTCCGACGTTTGGCTGTAGGCGTGAAGATACCGATCGTCATCGGATTCCCAGGGCGACGCTGCTCCTAGCCTCATGTTGAATTGAGAGTCCACTTTTCGCCTATGCTTGTCCTCGCGATAGGCGGCTCGCTCCGCCCTCCTCTTATCCCTCTCCGCCCTCCTTTGCGCGTAGAACTCGCACTCGTTGATGATGTCCTGCGAGAAGTGTTGGCGCCACAACGCCATGGCTTCCTCGTCAATCTCGGCGATGCCGAGACGGTGCTCCAGCCTCCGGTTGTCGCAACGATCCTCGTAGGTGCTAAGCCGCGGCAGAGGCGCGAGCTCCTGCGCCCGTTCCCGCATCGGCATGTTGGGGAAGTTCAATGTTCTATGAGGCTGCTGGAGGCGCCACGCCGCCGCGTCGTACGCGCGGGCGGCCTCGTTGGCGGTGTTGGAATTGCCGAGGCCGAGGCGCATCCCGCGGAACCGGATCTCAGCGGAGAAGCCGCCAGAGGGGCGCGCGCGAACGCCGCGGTATCCCCAAGTTTCCCGGCGACGCGGCGACATGGTGGCGCGGCGGCAGCGAGGCGAAAAAGAGCGGGGAGAGAGCGGTGACGAGGCACAGAGCGGGGAGAGTGCGGTGGCAAGGCACAAAGTGGTGGGAGGGCATTGGATTTTATAAAGCGCACCGGACGCCGCGCGCCAAAACTAGCGCACGCCCGGCCGCTTTTTCCCATGCGCGCGTGATCCTTTCCCGACGTCTCTGCTATCTCTACTCTCTTCTCTACTGTTATATTTATTTTGTATTTAATATTTAATATTTATCTCTACTTCCTTTATTGTCTAATTTTTTTCTCTATACTTTTTTTTCTTGCAATATAGGCCGTCCGATTTATATCTGACGGATAGGAAGGAAACAAATGGGAATTTTGCAAAAAGATACCCATACCCCTCTCCGGATTTGCAAATAAGGCCTTCCCTCGTTCATCCTTTTCTCCGACAAGATAAACTACTCATACAAATGCATCTTGATGCGTGCAACGCATGTGCATCTTGCTAGGTCTAAAAACCTTTCCATCATTTGCCACACTACTGGTTGCAGATGAAAAACCTACCCAAGCACAACGCGATACAAGAGCGACGCACAATTACAAGCTGATATTCTGTTGGACAATGGAGGCTATAACCAATTATTTTTACAGGAACAATAGCACCCAGGAAATTTGAAGGGTAGGTATGAACAAAATTGGAACTGCACATGTACCGCTAAGTGATTCAATACACACATTACCAATCGAGGAGGAGAACGATGGTCGTGGCGGCCTCTGTGAGTCATGGTCGGCAATGGGAGTCAGTTCATTGTCCACGACGGTGGTACTTCTGCGCTTGGCGTCGGCTTCCGGGAAGCAGATCCGAGACCGTGGAAGACGATGCCGGGGAAGAGGCTCCGTGTACGATGACAACGGTGGACCGGCTCCAGTGCAGCGTACGAGGTCGTCGATGAGGCAGATGCGCTGCGGTGGACGAGTGCGCCGATGTAAAGGGGAGGAGCATGAAGGCTGCGGTGCCGTGGAGAAGTCTATTTTGCGGTGGGGATAGAAAATGGGGAGTATTTAGGTGTACTACTCTGGGTGCAGGGGTGGGGTTGGCTGGGTAGGGTGAACTTGAAGTTACGAAAACAGCCCCCTACCAAGCGTCATCCGTAGGCCTGTTCCGCATGCTATGATGGTAACTTCCCACTGCTCGAATAAGGGTCGCGGGAGATTTTCCCGCCGACCTCAAAATTTTGTGACACTGGACTCCCCGTGTGGCGTGTTGAGTGATTCGACTAAGAAACTAGCGAGTAGTAGTACTAAACTCTGCATATTAGGTTTGACCAAAGTCAAACTTCCTAAAGTTTGACCAAGTTTATAGAATAATATGAACATTTACCATAACAAATATGTATGATGTGAAAGTACATTCAATAATGAATCTAATGGTATTTATTTGTTATTGTATATGTTATTATTTTTTGTTATAAGCTTTCTGAGAGTTTACAAAACTTGACTTTGACCAATGCTAATACAGGACTTAAATAAAAAGGGAGGGAGTACACATTTGTTTTCTTAGTTTGTAGTGAACTAATCATTTGTTGAAATTGTGAAATAAATATATTAGGCTATTGACTTCGAATACAATTCAATAGTTAAAATCATTGTCGAATCCCAAGATGTATACAAGGTCTATAGTACTTCACAACATGCTCAAACTCACATAATCCCAGTCAAATGAGAATCTAAATGCATTTCTTAGTTATTACTTTGTAGAATGCAACAAAAACAACCATAACTTTACATCAGCCATTATAGAAGCAACATTTTGACACATCCCAATGTGTGAATGAAACATGCAGAGAGAGCTTTTGAAGATGGAGAAGATAGGGCGGGAAAGATTGTATGTATGTGGACGAGAGAGTAGGAGACAAACCTAACGAGACAGAGAGAGAGAGAGAGATAGGGAGAGAAAGAGAGAGGAAGAAGTTAGGTCTGTGAGAAAGATGGAGACATGTAATATACGTGAGATGCGTGTGCATCCGGATTCTGTATACGTGGAAGGAGAAGAGACAACATGTTTGATGAGAGAGCTGGAAAAACATGGATGAGAGGGGAAGGATCTCGTAGGTTGAGGGATTGACAATTTTGTGCGGGGGAGAGAGGGATTGGTAATTTTGTGCAAGAAAGAGAGAGATAGGATGGGGGGAGGACTCAGTTAGCCGTCGTCACATCACCCTGCTTCCAAATGACCCCGCATTCCCTAGCGCGGTGTGGTCGCCATATTCGATCTGCTCGATGCCCTCTTTGAAGATTAAGGTGTTGTGCATGTTGGGGTGCAAAGAAGCACAAGCGAGAGTGGTCGCCGTATAACCTTGGATGGGGATGAATTGTGTGCTCGGGGGAGTGTGTGTGTGTGTGTTGTGCTGCGTGTGTCTGTGTGTGTGTGTGTGATATTGAGAGAAAACAAACCTAATGAGAGAAATGGGTATTCACGAAGAGATTGTGCGGGCCTTGAGGTGGGCAGGGGCCGGGTGAGGGTGTCAAAATGTGTGCGTTGATGCATGTGTTGCATGCGATCGTGCGAGGGACGGACGAATCGAGAGAGATGGTTGTTGTGTTACGGATGCTCCTCTCTCTCTCTCACACACACACACACAAGTAAACTAGAAGACCGTTCTCTCATGTATACACAACGTATCGGCATCTGTCTATGTCTCACTCATGCATGATCATTTGCACATTCACACCTCTCTATGTCTGTATCACACACACACCGTCTCCACATTGCCCTTCCACCACAACACACATATGGACACATACACATGTTCTCTCCCAGTCACACACACAAAATAAGTATTAAAAAAACTAGGCCGCACCTAAAACGTCCAAATCCAAATAAACACGAACTAGAGCTAAATTCAAATATATGGAAATATTGCAGCGTCAAGAACTTTCCCAGGAAAAAAAGTTGAGTAATATTCGAGGATTGTTTTCACACACACACAAAAAGGTTCGGTGGATGTCCTTCGATCGCGACACGGTGACGCACCGTTCGATCGACCGCGCGGCCGCGGTTCACGCGCTTGCACAGGATTCCGTATAGTGGCTGTGGTACTAACTTAAAAAAAACTAATAAAAGCGCTGCCTAAGTCTAATGTTTACGTGTATTAGTATGGTTTTCTTTTAAGTTTGACCAACCTTATATAAAACTAAAGTAAGCTCCCACATGCGCACTCATCAATATGCCGCCGCCGCCGTTGCGCATGCCGGCGCCCGCCTGCTTTGGCCAACAATTTCTGGCCCATCACCGCCGTGTTGCCGCCATGCCTGTGCCATGAAGCCGAAGGCTCGCCTGCTCACGTCGTCTGCAGTCCCTCCTTGCCATGCCGCTACGCTGCCAAGCACGCGAGCAGCTGGTGGAGCCGCGTCTATGAACGCATCATACGAAGAGGAGGACGAGCACGTGCTCCAGCATGCCGGCGAGGAGGAACTAGCGTGTCATTGTCGTCTCCGCACGCGCGGAGGAGGCGCGCATGGTGGCTGTCACGGCGGAAGCCGGTCGCGCGTGTTGAGCCCGCAAACAGGGTGCTGACGCGAAATCTACCTTCGAGACCTTGAATGTCACGTGGATCTTGCAATCTGAAGGAGAAATTTGGGTCAGTCAACTCATGCGAGCCGTTTGATGCAACATGGATGGCTAGAAGGGCTTCTTCCACCTCTTCTGCCATCTTCTTCCTTTGCTCCGTCGAACTTCTTTCACAAATCAACTGACCCAAATTATACTACTAGTACGAACGTATTAAGTACAGTAGGAACACGAAGATACGAGCAGTAGTACCAACTACAAGAAGAACAATAGTAAGACATAGTACTAGTACTACTGTACGTACTAAAGAGTTCAAATAACGAGAAAGAACATAAACATAGTTCTGCTGGGGCCTTAGCACAACACACCCTTGAAAATAAACTAAGCAACTAGTCCACTTGACACTGCAGTAGAACCAGCATGAGCGACGGCACTGCCACCTACTCGGAGTCCGAGTCCACGTCCTCGGCTTCGTCCTCGTCCCTCTTCCTCTTCCTCTTCGCCGACACTTCTTTGCTTGAACCGGACACCGGGCTCTGCTTCTTCATCCAACCCTTGTAGATATTTAAACAAAGGTAGGCATCCATTGCTGCGTACAGGATGTCATCTTCATGTAATGTCTTCGACTCCCATGCATGATGAAACTCGTGATGAGGTTTCTTCAGTTTAGCGTAAGAAGGATCAATCATGGCTGCTGCCAGGGTCAGCATTGAAGGTTGAGAGGAGGACACCAGGCTTGCCTTCTGGAGATCGAAGGGCTAGCCTACAATGAGACCTATCCGACGCAGGACATCCCTGTCATTCTTAAAGCCTACAGTAACAAATTTCACTCTTTTGTCCTTGAGAAAGTTCTTAAAATCCTGGCACTCAACGTCGGCATGACATATGTGGTAGACCAAGCAAACGTTATGTATGCAAACCTGGATCACGGCGGGCTTCTTCCTCTCTTCGTCCTTTAGATCCTTCTCTCGTCCCAGGACTGTGGTGTACTCAACATCTAGCCCAGCGACCCACTCATCCGTTCAACTGTTGAACATGCGTAGGAAGCGAGCAAGCCATGCTTTCACCATTGCGGACCCACATGTGTAGATGACGATGAACTGATCACCAGTGATGGCTCTAACCTGGTACTCAACGGCGACCATGGAGATTTGGGAGGCCATGGATTTTGGAGGAGGGTTAGGAGAAGTTAAACTGTTGTACCCCGCAAAAACTAGGAGCGAACTAATGTGAAAGGCCGGAACGACTGGGAGCGAACTGTTGTGAGGTAGAAGACAGGTACGAGTAGGGCGTGTGAACGGCGTGGGGTTGCTGGCTTGCCCGGTGGATAAATGGCTGCAAGCCCCCAAAGAGTTCTCGAGAGCTATGCGGGACCCACTAGATGTCATGTCCACTAGACCCATATCTTAGGCCTGACGGTATAGCTTCTGCCTGTTCGCACGCCATGCCGGCACGTGGATGTAACTTCACTTAATTCCGTCAACCGTCGTGCCTCCCACGACCTTCGCCTCCGTCGCACGGTCGCGCGCCCTTTGAGACTTCGACCAGCTATAAATGAGCAATTTTTTGCCTACTCTGCATGCATGATACTCCCTCTGGTCCTTTTTACTCCCGTCAACCGTTTGCAAAGCGTTTGACCAAATTTATACTTTTTTTGAACACCACCTTATATTAATTAACCAGCCACACCAGTACACTCATTCGATACAATATTCACCACACAGGGTGGTACATTATTTACAAGAATACCATCTAATCTATTGTCAAAGCTATACTTAGAGATTAAGTGTGCCACCTTATTGGCCGAACGGCTAATCTTTGACAATTGAAGATTGTTGATCAATTTCGAGATGCTCAACACTTTCATCTTCAGGTCACGCATAACAGACCTGTCATAGTCCCCCGATGCAAGAGACGCTACCACAAAAGTGCAATCAGTCTCTAAAATAACAGGATTATGAAGAGAAATACCTATGTAGAGACCGGCAATGCAAGCCCTAAGCTTCGCTTCCTCCATGCTTTGACAGGCATCAATGAAATCCCACGACCAAATTTATACTAAAAATATAAATATCTACAATACTGATTATAATGAGTATAAGAACTACGTTTTATAATGAGTGTAAAATTTTTGATTTGACATTGTGAATGTTGATACTACATTTTTCTATAAGTCTGGTGAAAGTAGAGGTACATTGACTTCACACAAAACTTAAATGCACAATGCAGACTAGTTCCTCCGTCCAGGTGCATGCCATGTCCTATCTTGCCATCACAACAAGGTTAGCTATTAGAGTACCATTACCTCCCTTCTAGTTTAAAGGGCTCGATTAAAAAATTTCACCTACTCTTATCAAGATAGTAGAGGCGGTGGAATAGTTTTTGAAGTCTGCAAAAGTACTCAACTAATGATGTCGTTATTCACAAAAAAATGTGTTTGCTATTCATGCATGAACACTAGTTACTCTAACCCCCCTCTCTTCTTTAATTCTTTGCCACATCAGCATGTTTGCTATTCCCGTGTGCATGATACCAGCTAAGATACCACCATTATGGCCAACCTTAATCATCTCATGCAATAATTTAGTGCGCCTTGAAATATGAACATGTGTGGGGCGTGTATGTTTTTAATGACTTGAGACTATACCTAGCCCGACATGTAAGATGACTTATTATGCACCGTTCCGCATACCTGCAGGAAGCCCATTCGTCTCCAAATCATTTCCTCTCCATGTGTGGAAACAATCCGGAAACAATATGCCTGTCAAACTCCCCTTCTCCCTCCGGTGGTCCCACCACTCCACCCCATGTGAAAAAAATCTGCATGCATGACTCTCCTCCCCCCACGCTCGTCCAATCCGTTGTGACCAGCAATATTTCCACCGCTTCGCTCCCCCATAATTTACTCCAACAAATATGCCCCCGTGCATTGGGCCACTGACATATGGGCCCAACGGGGGACTGGCCCACATGTTAGTGACGCAACTGGACCTGCAGTTAAGTCAGTGCAGCTCAGTCCATATCTTACATAGGTGTGCCATTGCTCGCTATAAATACTGCGCCTCCCATGACATCGCTATCTCCCCCCCTCATGTTCATGTTCATCGCTATCTCCTCCCCCTCCTTCTCACGTCGACCACCATGGCATCGCCCCTCCCAAGCCCTAGGAGCCCCTCGCTGCACCGCACGGACGATCATGCGTTGCCGTTCCGTTCCTCACCGCCACTAGTCGAGGAGGACGCGTCGGTGTTCCGCTCCTCGCCTCTATCTGACGCGTTGCTGTTCCGTTCCTCACCGCCACTAGTCGAGGAGGACGCGTCGGTGTTCCACTCCTCGCCACGACACGACGCGACGCGTCGCCGTTCCGTTCCTTGCTGCCACAAGTCGAGGAGGACGCGTCGGTGTTCCGCTCCTCGCAGCGACTTGTCGAGGTGGACGTGTCGGCATTCCCAATCTCGCCAGCACGCGCGTCGGAGGACGCGTCGGCTCTCCGCTACGAGGAGAAAGCCGCGCCGCCCGCCGAGCCCCCCAGCCTTGAGGAGCTTTGGAAAGAAATGGATGTCGCCTTGTGGGAGGCTTTTCCTCCAGCAGAGCATGCCAAAATAGAGGCGGAGAAGAAGGCCGAGGAAGAGAAGCGCACCGTGGAACAAGTTGTCTGGGAGGCCTATGTCGCGTCCGAGAGAGTCAGGCAATTGGATCTTTGGCAGAAGGCTCGTGCGAGGGCCGTGAGGGTGGCGGAGGACGCCCGCGCCGACGCCCTGAGTGCAGTCAGGCCCAAGCACCTCATCTACGCTTGGTGGTACGTGGACCAGGTGCACGCTTCCAGCGAGGAGGAGTACCTGTTGGCGCCGGATCACCACACCGGTGAGATCGCGCTTGCCCGCCGGGAAGCCGCCAATTAGCACCTCGCGAGTTGCGAGGCTGAGGAGGAGGCGTTGTGTCGGTGCGCTGGGAAACGGCCGTGCACCAGGGCACTCGTGGCACGCCGCAAGCACTCCTGCGAGCGCCGTGGCTTTTAGGAGGAGTATAATTTTTGTTTCGTAAGGCGATCTCATTAGTTTTGGGACGCAAATGATAAATCCCGAATGTTCAGTAATTTTTAGCATCCTTAATTAAGTATGTAAAAGGGAAAGTTTGGAAACCTTGTGTATTCGTACGCATTTTGCAAGTACGTGCATATAGCACAAACTTTACTATATACTATCGGACTACACGTCTCTCTCGATATATGCTTGCAGACTGTGCTACTCCCTCCGTCCAGGTCAATAAGTCATCATTGGTTGTGCACCGTGACCAAGATGGAGGGAAGACTTGTACACCTAGACGAAGGGATTACTACTATTACTTATGTACGAGCAAATGCATGTTTTAACATTACGATGCGGTTTTTGTAAAAGTAGAAAAACAACACTAGTCAAGCTTGTGAAATGATTCAATGCAAAACAAATGCAAAAATGCTCGTTTGATTGTTTACTTTTAGCTTCCTTCTCTGTGGTTATTTCTCTATCGTACTTTGTACGGAGCATCTCACTGGTTGGAAAGGCATGCAAATTCCCAAACCGCTTCCTACACCCTGTATCGAATTTTTTGCCTAACAAGTTGTGCCATGCAATTGGAATTCCAACTTGAGTACTACTGCTAGTAGGAGTACCAGGGGCTAGTTGTTTTAGGCTTCTAGATTAGTAATCCCATAACTACTACCTCTGTCCTGGTTTATTGGTCCCCATTGTAATCTGTGTCAAATTTTGATCATAAATTTAACTAATGAAGTGTTAGTGCATGTGACATGCACTACTCCATCCGTCTAGGTGAGTAAGTCATCTTAGGTTGTGCACCGTGACCAAGGAGGAGGAGAAAACGAGAAACATTAATGTTTATTTGCTAATTAATAGTATTGCATGCAATGAACTAACCACTACATGTCGTGTTTGATATCTTAAGTCATTGAAAGCATGCACACTCTTTATCTCTTATTGGTTGATATGTCAAGAAACAAGAAACGAGGTAGAAGTTAATGCACCGCGCCTAGGTGTTTCGGGATTATTTGGTTTTCGTAAGATGACTTACACACCTAGATGAAGGGAGTAACATTTTATCAGTTAAATCTTTGGTCAAAATTTAGCACAACTACAATGGTGAAGAATAAACCAGGATGGAGTAGTAGTTTAGAAGCCCAAATAAATAAGCGAGGCGCCTTATTGTTACTCTCCACTGTGACTAGTCTTGTGGGAAAAGCTGGGGAGTGATCGAGTGTACTGGCCCTAGGAGTAGTAGCTAGGGATCGAGTGTGCGAGATGAACTGGAGAAAGTAAATGCAGAGAGATGAAATGCAAAAAAGACGGAGGGATGTGATGGTTGCTTGTCCGTTTATTTTACCAGGCTACTTATTACTGGGAGTGGTTGGGTTTTGTGATATGACGGCTTTACTGCAGTGCCACGAGCGGGGTGAGAGGTGAGACTCCCATGCAGCACTGCCCTCTACACTTGTACTACATCAATCGTGGTTTATTAGTCCCCCATTGAATTTGACTGAAGATTTAACTGACAAAATGTTAGTGCATGTCAACAAAAACTATATCGTTGGATTCATATTTGAACATAGTTTTGAATGATATAATTTTAGGTGACATGCATCAGCATTTATCATACTATATATAATGCTAGTTCAATTTTTGGTCGTACTAATCTATAGTAGTAAGGTGCCCGTGCGTTGCACCGAAGAGTGAAATGCATTGATCGGGGAGTTGTTTATTTTGACAAAGGATGTGGGGGTCATCTCATGTGTAACGGGTATCGATAGGTTTCTTCGGATATTATTTCATCCCTAGAGCTCACAAACATCCGGGTGAAATAGATAAAAAGGTATCTTTTGCAAACAAAAGCATTCAACTGTTCAACCTGCATCCAAAACTTGTGAAGAAATAACACTTATTGTGCTTTGCAATAAATGATCTTAAGAATTAGTTTTTGAGTATCGATTGTTATACATGTTGGCTACAGATGACATGGCACTTTCTTATAGTCAACAGTTGGCTATACTATTAAGTAATATTAACCATGCCCTTATACACCTAGACAGAGGGATTAAATCAGGATGACTTGCAAGGGGGCAGAGGAGATGTAAGAAATGGTTCATCGTAAGTCTTTCACCAGTACTGTAGTAAAAATTCATACATGGAAGATTCTAGACTAAACCATAAACGGATACACTTTTATTCATGCGCGATACTCCAATAGAGAAAGATCCTGCATGGAAGTCTCCACATGCTTAGACAGTGGATTACATTGAGCGAAGACTAATGATCAACATTTAACTTGATAATGCGTATGTCCAGGTGAACCTCCTTGGAGTCCCCGTTCACCGCGTCGGCGGGTAAAGGATGCCATGGGTTTTCCAAGTCTACATTGGCGGGATAGTCCCAGCTCCCCAGAGTCCAAGTCCGTTCGATGAGGCCGGTGTTGCCGCCCACGCGACCCGGAGGGAAAGTCATTGTCGGTGAAGTCATGGCTGCCAGCAGTCGCGAGAGTGCGCTCCCCAAATCTCAACAGCGCCCGCCGAATGTAGCACAGGAGGGAGTGGCTGTAGGGGAAGTTGCGGCCGCCGAATGGAGCGCAGGAGTAGTACACGAAGCAGTAGATGGTGTCCTTACTAGTACTCCCTAATCTCTATCTATCTATATCTACTCTTATATAAAACCGAGTTGGTGATAATGGTATGCCTACCATCTTGTAATATAGACCGTCCGATCTATATCTAACAGATAGAAAGCCAACTATGACAATTTTACAAAAGATACCCGCACCTCTCTCCACATTTACAAATAAGGCCTTGCCTCGTTCATCCTTATCTCCCACAACCTCGTGCTCCTCCCTATGTCTCTATCTCTACTACTCTTCTTTGTTTTTTATAACAAATCAAATAGTGCTGCGCCGTACGCTGCATGCCTGGCTGAACACGCCTCCTCGCCTCCATCATCACCAACTGAGTCTTTTATAGGAGCAGGAGTAGAGAAAAAACTGAGTTGGTGATGATGCTGTGCCGTGTAATGCACGGGCATCTTGCTATTTTTTTTGCATATAAGGCCAAACACCACATAGACACGGTCTTTGAGCACGGTTCGTAGTCGTTCCACGCTCGGGCATTGAAGTTTGTAACTATTTTAGATTAGAATATACTACTCCTCCGGTGCTAGTAGTAGAGCAGAGTCCTACTCTACTACTCTACTCAAGCAAGTTAGGGCATAGTACTGTAGTAGGTACTGTAGGGAGTACCAGTACTGTGATCACTCAAGCAAGTTGTCTGGCATCGACATGACCCTACACTGCTGGTATGTGTCTCGTAAGTCAAGCGGCGTGCTGTAGTCATCATCACCTGTCCACTTCCCGCAGCACATATTCGCTTCTCCATCTTTGTCCGCACATAATCTCGTCCAATCTTCCATCCCCGCTAAGGCGCCTCCCCCCCTCGTCCCAAACCCAAGCACTAACAATGGCAGAACTGAGCAGCGTCTGCCGAAAGAGTGGCTGGAATTCGCTCCCCACAAAGGTAATCAAGCTCATTGTTTCACGTGTGGACAATCTCAGTACCATGCTGCTCGCCGCGTGCTCGTCGGGGCTGTATCGTTTACTCAAAGCCCTTAGGCCGGAGCTTTTTAAGCCAGCTCCTTGCTTGCTGATGCCGCCTGATCTTCAGAAACAGCGTGTCACGTAGCACAACGATCATAGGGTGGCGAGCATCAACCCCCTTGACTGCGATCCGATCCCCGTCAGCCTCAACTACATTAACGGTATGTACTGGGTCGGCATGAACACGTCTTGGATGGTGCTTGTCGATGGTCGCGACAGCTGGATGCTCGTGGAGGTCTACACCCAGCAATTGATCCCCATTCCTTCGATTAACACTGGACTGCTTTGGCACCGCGGCCCAGAATACTCGGAATCTTACAGTAGCCAACATGATACCAAGTTTGATTTGCTCAAGGTTGTAATCTGCCAAGTGCCCACAAGATCTGCGAATTATAAAGACTTCAGGCTAATTGCGTTCTTCAACCGCAGTCTCGCCTATCTGTCAGGTCACTGCGATAAGTGGATAAATCTGCACGTCCACCGCAGGATCATACATCCTCCATGGTTGTCTGATGCCATTGAACACAAGGGCTTCATTTACGCTGTCGACTCCTTCTATGGATGGACGTATTGCTGGCCTACTCCAGTCATTGCTACAAATGGCTGTTACAACAGTATGTTACTTTCCTATGATATCATGATGGCTTGCTTATATTACTGTCAACATTTACTAAAAAAATATTCATGCTCATAACATGCTGTTCTTAAGATTGACTAAATCAAGAGCCCTTTTTTATTTGACTCCAACTTGATATGATGTTGTAGGCCGCCTGGTGTCCCTACCCTTCCTAATCCCAGAACCTTTCAAAGAAAAGCGGCATGACAGTTGCAGGTGGTTCCTGGCTCGATCAGACGATGGTGACAGGTTGATGATTGTTCGCACGTATCGGACCTGTTGTTTCGCGGAATACAATCACACTCACTGCAAGGTCTTTGAGCAGGATCCCAACTTCTCTGGGCCTTCAGGATTTTTTGACTGGAGTATGGTAAGTAGCCTTGGTACATGCTCTCTGTTTGTCAGACTGAATTATCTGATTAACCAGGAGATAACCGACGGCAAGGATCATGATGGCAGCGCGGTTTCATTCATCAGGAAAAACTGTGTGTACACAGCGTACCATGCGTCTCTGCATGCACCATACCCTGATATGTGCCGCCACGCTCTGCAGCCCAAAGTAGGAGAGAGGGTCGCAAGTATCATACTTCGACCTACTGGCTGGAGTTTCCCCCGTCAGGCACCCATCTGGTTCAAGCCGTCAGCCAATCTCCACAGCTTAATAAATAGTAACGTCTAACTGAGCCAGTTAGTTAGATGCGTACACTTGTGTAGTAGTATCTTTATTTAGTTTGACGCATACACTTGTTCTTTTTTGGTAGCCCTTTTGTAATGATGGCTGATGTTTGGTTTGGAAGAGAGAGCTGCGTCTTCACTCTTCTGGCCTGCTTACTGCTTCTGTTGTACCCCCAACCCTGTTTGCTGCTGCTACTATTTTCAATGTACAATCAGTAGTATATTTCGTTTGTTGGTTGAATAAATGTGTTGTTAGAACTACAAACACAATGTTTTGGAAGTCGTTGCATGATTCGATCCTTTAGTGCCCTGTACCGTACGTATCTCATACTATTTTTTGTACAGAACACATTTTCCACTTGTTGATAACATGCAGCCCACTGATGAAGGCCAGATAGAGAAGCCCATAATTAACTGGAAGGGAGTCTCTCACATGAATCCGGCCCAGGTACATGCTCATGGTCCCCTAAACATAGATAAGTAAATAAATAAATAAAGCTAAATGCTCATGCACCAGTTCTTTGGAAAAATAGGTAGCCCAGTATTTCTTTTTGAAGAATACCCAAGCTAGGCCTATTTGTTTTCTCTGAAATACTGGGCTGCAAATCTTTCCAGACGAGGAGGGATGCATTCCGTCCTAGCCAAATAGTATGGTCAATGTCTGTTAAAAGTAATATCAAAAGGGGTTGAAAATTCCAAAAAAATTATAGCAAATGGGATATTAGTTTCTTTTTTTGTTTTTGTTCGTCACTGATATCTTATACATATTTCATTGGATTTAACATGACATAGTACTAATTTATTTTTAAATTTGTTTTAGTTTGGCTATTAATTTTTGGATTAAGAATATTTCGTTCCCCAACAAAAATTTGTGAATTTTAAAAATTTCCCACATATTTAGTGAATTTTTTGACCCTGGTACTGACCAGAAAATGGCCAGCAATTCTAAAAATGGAAAACAGGCTGCAATAAATTCCATATGAATTAGAAAATGAGTAAAAATTATAAAAAATAATAGCAAATGGGTTGTACACGCCACAGATTTCAAGGCTGACTTGTTTACGCAAGGCTTTGTCAGTGAACACAAGATTCTAGCAGCAGTGACTGTTGGATGTCCATCCAACGCCCGACGTGCTTCTTCAATCTCTGATCTTCCAGCTCCAGCCGCCTAAACTAGTGCCGGCGAGACTGCCTGCTCCCTCCTCTTGTGGCCCGCTGTGATGCCGCGCAGGCTTCCCCGGCCCATCCTACTCCCTCCGCTGGCCTGGCCGCACGCAATCAACTGCCTCCTTATTACGTGAAAAAATGATTCCTCCCACTGACATCTGGGGCGCACTGGTTGGGAGGCTGACCTGTGGGCCTACTAAGTTGATGCGTACGCAGGGCTTGTCAACTTAGTCAACAAACGATTCTAGCAGCAGTAACCGTTGGATTTGAATCGAACGGTCCTGCTTCTTCTTCAATCGCTGCTCTTCTTGCACCAGCCACCCAAACCAGCACCGGGAAGACCGCTTGCTCCTGCCTCCAGTGGCCGGCTGTGCTGCCGTTGAGGCCTCATCGCCCCTACTACTCCCACCGCTAGCCAGGCCCTGCAGCGATGACAGCCTCACATCGCAGCCGAACCAGTGAACCCTCATACTCCTCTCCACGTGGGCATCCACTGCCGCGTCTTCCCCGGCTCCGCGTCGTCCCCTTCCTAGGCCTCGCCGTCGTCCACCGCCTTGGTGCTCTCGGCATGGCGTGGTCAATGTGGTCAAGAACATTCCATCGGAAGAGTACTGTACGTGGAGAGGCTGACAACTGGGTCCACGGCCACAGCCCAGTTTTTTGTGATTTGCCAAGTAAGTCGCTTTGTCAGGCCCGTTGGGCTGCAGATCTTTCAAGACGAGGAGAGGTTTCATTCGGTTGGCCGAGAAAATGGCCCATCAGTAATGAGAAATGGGCTGTACATTTTTAAAACACATGAAACCAGCAATTAGTTTCAAATATCTTTTTTTTCATTTTGAGATCTTAAATTACATTAATTTTTATGCGTGGAGAATTTGTTGGATTTTATATTGATATACATTTATTTTTAAAATCAGTTTGAATGTGAGTCAAAATTTTGGGATTAAAAACAGTTCGGAACGCACCAAAATATGCAAAATTTTGTATACTTTTTTAACCGTGGCCACAATATGGGCTGTTATGCTAACAAAAAGAATATGGGCTCCAAAAAAACCTTAAGAATTAGCAAATGGGCTGTAAATTATTAGAAATAATGGCAGATGGGCTGTATGCTGTTTTCCACAGATTTGAGGCTTTCCTAAAAAAATGGTTGACGCACAAGCAGTGACTGTTGGATGTCCATCGAATGGCCGTCGTGCTTCTTCAATCTCTGCTCTTCCTACTCCAGCCGCTCAAGCAAGTGCCGGCGGGACTGCCTGCTCCCTCCTCCCCGCGGCCGGCTGGGCTGCCGCGTAGGCCTCACCGCCCCACCGTACTCCCATCGCTGGCCTAGCCATCCCTCTACTCACCCACACCTGTTGTTATTCTTCGGCGACGGCAGACGAACCAGTAAACCCTCATACAGTCGCACTCCCCTCTGCGTGGGAAACAACTACCGAGTCTTCCCTGCCTATATATCGTTCCCTTCCTAGGCCTTGCCGTCGTCCATCGCCCTGGTGCTCTCGGCGCGGCCTGGTCAACATGGTCAGCGACCGACATGCATCTGAAGTGGACTGTACGTGGAGAGGCCGACAACTGGGTCCACGGCCGCACGCAAGGAAATGCCTCCATATTACACGCAAAATAATGATTCCTTCACCTGACATCAGGGACCCACCGAAAGGGCCTCTGTATTTCGTGAAAAAAACATTATCGCCGCTGATAGCTCGGACCCACTAGCTATATCTTCGCACGCAAGGAAGTGCCTCCTTATTACGCACAAAAAATGAATACTCCCCCTGTTAGCTGGGACCCAGTATAGTGGAAGGCTGACTTGTGGGCCTACTAAGTTGACGGGGACGGAGGGCTTTGTCAACTTAGTGAATATGCACGATTCTAAATCCAGTGACCGTACGATGTCCATCCAACGGCCGTAGTGCTTCTTCAACCTCTGGTCTTCTTGATCCAGCCGCCCAAACCAGCACCGGTCGTGCCTTGTGCTCCTTCCTCCCGTGGCCGGCTGCGATGCGGCGGGGGCCTCACCGCCGCCTACTACTCTCACCGCTGGCCAGGCCATCCCTCTACTCACCCACACCCCCTATTATTCTGCGACGATGGCAGCCTCACACCACAGCGAACCAGTGAACCCTCGTACTCCTCTACGCGTGGGCATCCACTGCCGCGTCTTCCCCGGCTCCGCGTCGTCCCCTTCCTAGGCCTCGCCGTCGTCCACCGCCCTGTTACTCTCGGCACGGCATGGTCAACGTGGTCAAGGAACGGCTTCCATCGGACGTGGACTGTACGTGGAGAGGCTGACAGCTGGGTCCATGGCCGTAGCAAGGAAGTGCCTCCTTATTACGCGCAAAATAATTATTCCTCCACCTGACAGCGGGGACCCACTGGATGGGCCACCGTATTTCATGAAAAAAACATTTCCCCCTGACTGCTGGGACCCACCAGCTACATCTTCGCACGCAAGGAAGTGCGTCCGAAAAAACGATTCGCCCCCTGACTGTTGGGACCCACCAGCTACATCTTAGCACGCAAGGAAGTGCCTGACAGTCGGGACCCACCTGGTCGAAGCGTACATAGCGTTGTCATTCTGGTCGCGAACGTGTACGTACATATATACTGGTCGATGTAGAGGCGCGCACGTGTCCTTGTAGAGGCGCGTATGTCTCGTAGTAGAGGCGCGCACGTAGCATGTACACGTACTTACAGCGGCCAGGGTGCAAGAAAGAAAATGCGGCCACGTATATGTACATACGGGCGGGGTCTCGAACGCCTACTCGCGCATACGTACGGCCAGGGCTCGTGTACATGGCTAGGTCGGAACGGAGAAACAGCGTCGTCGTGTTCATGGGGAGCCAACCGGCTGGGTCAGAATGGAATGCGTCGTCGTGTTCATCGGGAGGGCTTGGACGGAACATGCAATGGAAACGAGGCCTGGCGTACCACAGAACGGAGGAAACGGCCTTGTGTTCGACTGGCCACGTTCGAAATGGGATCCTGTTCATCGGGAGGGGTCTAGCGTACCGCAAAACAGAGGAAACGGACCTCCTAAGGTCAAAATGGGGGTCTTGTTGATCAGGAGGGGTGTGGCGTATCGCAAAACAGAGGAAACGGACCTCCTACGGTCGAAACGAGGGTCCTGTTGATCGGGAGGGGTGTGGCGTACCGCAAAATGGACGAAACGGACCTCCTACGGTCGAAACGGGGGTCTTGTTCATCGGGAGGAGTGTGGCATACCGCAAAACGGGACTCCACGGGATACTGTTCATCTCCACCGTCGACCTCCTCTAGCCTCCACGGGCTACCGTCGACCTCCTCCAGCCTCCACGGGCTCCTGTTCATCCAGCCTCCACCACGTGCTACTCCACAAGCTACTGTTCAACCACCCCTCCACGGGCACCCCTCCACCGTCTACTGTTCATCCAGCCCTCCACACCATGGGGTCCTGTTCAGCCACCTCTCCATGGGCACCCCTCCACCATCTATTGCTCATCCAGCCCTCCACACCATGGGGTCCTGTTCACCCAGAGGCAACGCCACCGCTCACTGTTCATCCACCCCCCCGACAACGCTCACTGTTCATCCAATTGATCGGCTTTAGTTAGCAGCAGTAGCAAAGGAATCGGTCGACCGGGTTCAGTTAACAGCCATTGATTGATCGCTCAGGTTCAATAACGCATAGCCTGCAGTGCAATCGCTCGGGTTCAGTTAGATCCCAACGCCTCGCTCGGGTTCAGTTCGAGACAACGCCTCACACACACGCGCATATGTGTACGAGAGAAACGCACATCGCTCGGCCCCGACCTCCCACCGTAACCGAGAACTCCCTGAAATTTTCCTCGCCCTTGCTTCTACCACGGTTTTTTCCGTCATGGACGGCCCAAAGAATGTCATGCAACTGTGTCTCCAGACCGCCCAGGAAGAAAAACCCATTTTCTGTCATGATTTTTTGTCATAGAAGTAGGAGCCCACCACATCTATGATGATACCAGGTTTTGTCACAATTATCATCAAAGAAGTGCCATATGTATGACAGAAAAAATATTCGTTCAGCCCAAAATGTCACGGATGTGTCTTTTTTTGTAGTGTTGGCACATATCTAGTTGTTGCCTGCTGAAGAGCAGGTGGACGAGCAGCCAGAGGACATGGTTGCTGCGGCCAGAACTTCTGGTGCTAGGCAGAGTAAGTATAGAAGAGGAGAAGCGAACGTTGGATATGTCAGTTTCATTACTTGCTGAGTAGCATAGCACCATATATAGTCATAGTCTAGGTTTGGATTCGAACCAGCTACAGGAGCATGTCTCTACTCTTTCTAAAACTGAACAACATCTCTTTACTGGTACACTAGCTTATTTTGTACGCCTTCTCAAGTCTTTGATTTTCTTTCCCTTTTTTTGCGAGGAAGCAAGGAGGACAAAATTGAGAGTTCCTGGGACTCGAACCCAAGACCTCTCAGTTGAAAACCAAGGGTGATAGTCACTTATGTGGCGAATGTTCCCTGGGAGGAGGACGGCAGACGAATGCATTTTCGTTGCAGTTTTAGTTGCGACACAAGATCGAACGGTCGCAGTTTCGGGAATGTTATTAGGCGAACGAGCCTAGTTTTTCTTTTCTTCCTATATATAAAAAAGTATGCTATTTGGTGTTGGCTTAGTCAAAAACGATTGTGCCAACCTTGACCGTTGGATTGACATTCAACATCTATCGTGTTTCTTCAGTCTCTTCTTCCTCGAGCCGCCAAAGCCAAACCAGCACCGGCGGGACCGCCTGCTCCCGCCTCCCACGACTGGCTGTGCTGCCACGCACGCATCATGGCCACATCGCACCCTAAAACTCTGCGCATCTTCCCCGACTCCTATTCGTTCTTGTCCGAGGCCTCACCGTCGTCCTCCGCCTTGGTTCGCTCGCCGCGGCGCCGCCCTCCGGTGTTGTCAACATGGTCAACAACCGAGAGGAATAAGGAGATGACTGTACATGGTGAGGATGACAGTAGGGACCCAACAGCGCGCGCGGTAATTTTGTTTTTTCGGGACGGAGAAGGGTATCAACTAGGTTGTGCGGGAGTTGTGGCCCGTCTAGCCCAGGCTTTTATTTCATATGTTTAGCACATGACCAGCCCAGTTTGTTTTTTCCTTTCTGAAAATGGCTAGCTAGCTATTTGTTTTTTGCAGAATAACCAACATAGGCCTACTTTCTTTTCTACGCCCTGCTGGGCCAGAAATCTTTCAAGACGAGGAGGGATGCATTTTGCCTAGAAAATGGGCTATAAGTAATAAGAAATGGGCTTTAAGTAATAATAAATGGGCTGTAAAATGAAAAAAATAAACAAACAGGCAATTAGTTCCAAAATACTTTTTTCTTTTGGATGTTGATATTTTAAATTTCATTGTTTTTGTGTGGGTAAAATTTCATTGAATTTAAATTAAGGTATATTTAGTTTTAAAATTAATTTGAATCTGGCTAGAAATTTCGGGCTGTATGCTGTTTGGCACAAATTTGGAGGCTGACTTGTGGGTCTACTAGGTTGACGTGTACGAAAGGCTTTGTCAACTTAGTCCACAAACGATTCTAGCAGCAGTGACCGTTGGATGAACAGCCGTGCTGCTTCTTCAATATATGATCTTCTTGTTGCAGCCACCCAAACCAGCGCTGATGGGACTGGCTGCTCCCGCCTCCCGTGGCCGGCTATGCTGCCGCACAGGCCTCACCGCCCCACCCTACTCCACTGCTGGCCAGGCCATTCCTCTACTCACCCACACCTCCTGTTATTTTTCGGCGATGACAGCCGGACACGTAAACCCTCGTACTCCCCACCGCGTGGGCAACCATTGCCGAGTCTTCCCCGGCTCCATGTCTTTCCCTTCCTAGGCCTCGCCGTCGTCCACCGCCATGGTGCTCTCGGCGCGGCCTGGTCAACATGGTCAACGAACGACATCCATCGGACGTGGACTGTACGTGGAGAGGCTGACAGCTGGGTCCACGACCGCACACAAGGAAATGCCTCCTTATTACGTGCAAAATCATGATTCCTCCACCTGACATCTGGGACCCACCGGAAGGGCCTCTATATTTCATGAAAAAACGTGCCCCCACTGACAGGTCGGACCCACCAGCTAACTTCGCACGCAAGGAAGTGCCTCCTTATTACGAACAAAAAAAAGGAATACTCCCCCTGCCAGCTGGAACCCAGCATAGTGGGAGGCTGACTTGTGGGCCTACCAAGTTGACGAGGACGGAGGGCTTTGTCAACTTAGTCAATATGACCGATTCTAGCTCCAGTTACCGTACGATGTTCATCCAACGACCGTAGTGCTTCTTAAACCTCTGGTCTTCTTGCTTCAGCCGCCCAAACCAGCGCCGCTCGTGCCATGTGCTCCTGCCTCCCGTGGCCGGCTGTGATGCCGCAGAGGCCTAACCACCCCCTACTACTCCTACCGCTGGCCAGGCCACCCCTCTACTCACCCACACCCCCTGTTATTCTGCGGCGATGGCAGCCTCATACCACAACCGAACCAGTGAACTCTCGTACTCCTCTCTGTGTGGGCATCCACTACCGCGTCTTCCCCGACTCCATGTTGTCCCCTTCCTAGGCCTCGCCATCGTCCATAGCCTTGGTGCTCTCGGCGCGACGTGGTCAATGTGGTCAATGACCGACTTCCATCGGAAGAGTACTGTAATGGAGAGGCTGACAGCTGGGTCCACGGCCGCAGCAAGGAAGTGCTCCTTATTACGCAGAAAATAATGATTCCTCCACCTGACAGCAAGGACCCACCGAACGGCAACCATATTTCGTGAAAAAACATTTCCCCCTGACTGCTGGGACCCACCAGCTACATCTTCGCACGCAAGGAAGTGCGTCCGGGCAAAAAAAATGATTCGCCCCCTGACTGCTAGGACTCACCAGCTACATCTTCGCACACAAGGAAGTGCCTGAAAGTCGGGACCCACCTGGTCGAACCGTACGTAGCATTGTCATTCTGGTCAGGAATGTGTACGTACATACTGGTCGATGTAGAGGCGCGCACATGTCGTAGTAGAGGCGCACACGTAGCATGTACATGTACATACAACGACCAGGGTGCAAGAAAGTAAATACGGCCACGTACGTACATACAGGCGGGGTCTCGAACGCCTACTCGTGCATACGTACGGCCAGGGCTCGTGTACATGGCTGGGTCGGAACGGAGAAACTACATTGTCGTCGTGTTCATGGGGAGGCAACGGAATGCGTCGTGTTCATTGGGAGGCAACGAAATACGTGGGAGCCAACTGGCTTGGACGGAACAGCCGATGGAAACGAGGTCTGGCGTACGACAAAACGGAGGAAACGGCCTTGTGTTCAACCGTCCACGTTCGAAACAGGATCCTGTTCATTGGGAGGGGTCTCACTTTCCGCAAAATGGAGGAAACGAACTTCTGTTGGACCTCCTATGGTCGAAACGGGGTCCTGTTGATCGGGAGGGGTGTGGTGTACCGCAAAACAAAGAAAATGGACTTGTATTGGAGCGCTATGGTCGAAACGGGGGTCCTGTTCATCGGGAGGGGTGTGGCGTACTGCAAAACGGGACTCCACGAGATACTGTTCATCTCCACCGTCGACCTCCTCTAGCCTCCACAGGCTACTGTTCATCCATCGTCGACCTCCTCCAACCTCCACCTACGACTGTTCATCCACGGGCTCCTGTTCATCCAGCCTCCACCGCGCGCTACTCCACCGGCTACTGTTCAACCAGCCCTCTCCACGGGCTCCTGTTCAACCACCCCTCCAAGAGCTACTGTTCATCCATCCCTCCACCGGCTACTATTCAACCAGCCTTCCACGGGGTTGTCCTGTTCATCAAGCCCTCCACGGGGTCCTATTCATCCAGCCCCAACCGGCTCGATCGATCGGGGTCTTGTTCATCCAGAGGCAACCACGGTGTCCTGTTCATCCACTCCCACCGGGAACTGTTCATCCAACCCCCCCAAGCAACGCTCATTGTTCATCCAGAACCCCCCCAACAATGCTCACTGTTCATCTAGAGGCAGCATCGATCGGCTTCAGTTAGCAGCAGTAGCGAAGGAATCGCTCGATCGCTCGGGTTCAGTAACGCGTAGCCTGTAGTGCAATCGCTGGGATTCAGTTAGGCGACGCCTCGCTCGGGTTCAGTTAGAGCCCAATGCCTCGCACCCACGCACGTACGGTACGAGAGAAACACGCATCACTTAGCCCCCGACCACCCACCGTAACCAGGAACTTCCCGATATTTTCCTCGCCCTTGCTTCTACCATAGTTTTTTCCATGATGGACGGCCCAAAGAATGTCATGCAGCTGCATCTCCGGCCCGCCTAGGATGAAAAGCCCATTTTCTGTCATGATTTTTTGTCATAGAAGTAGGAGCCCACCACATCTATGATGATATTGGGTTTTGTCACAATTATCATCATAGAAGTGTCATAAGTTTGACAAAAAAATTTCGTTCAGCCCAAAATGTCATGGATGTGTCTTTTTTTGTAGTGTTGGTCTTGTTTTGATGCATATGATTTTGAAAAGTAGGTGCAGTTGGATGTTTTGCTCCATTCCTTTCAACAAAATGCATGAATAATTGGATAGTAGAGTGCCATAGGAAATTTTCCTATTGCTGTGTTTTTCCTTCAGTTTTTCCTTTGAACCAAAATAGCCCTAATGGATGGACATGAATGTAGAGTAATAAGTGATGCGACAAGTGCACAACCTCTTTGTCGTAGCCGTGTTGACCTCAGCATCATTGGGTTGCTCCCCAAAGAAGTTGAGGCAGAGGTGGCTGTCGGAGGTGTGGAGGAAGATCTGAGGAATCTGAAGACGGCATCCAAGGCACTGCTCTGTTTTGATGGATGGTTCCATTGTTGGAGCAGCAGCGGCGAGCCGTAAGACGTCGAGGCTGAAGCAGTACAAGACAGACATCGTTAATCTCAAGTGGGATTCTAATAGCATCTCCAATCGATGATGTAAAATACATTACCAAAAAGTGATAAATGTAAAATTTACATCACGAAAAACACCTGACTACAACAGATGAGTCAAAAACTGTTGACACTAGACTTAACTGTCGAAATTGAAATTTACTGTGGAATCTGAATGTTACTGTCGAAATTGAACGCACTGGTAGTAGAGAGGCACTTCACATGTAGTTTAGGCCGCTCGAGCATTAGTAGTAGAGAAACAGTGATCTAAATCAGCAGGCGATCGACGGGGAACACAGTAGCAAATAGCAGCTGGAGCAGCAGCGCCTAGAGGAGCAGCGTGAACTAGAGCTAGAGCAGCAACTCGTGTAGCTGCAGCAGCCCGTGTACCAGCATCAGCAGCGCGAGCGAGAGCAAGAGCAGAGCAGCAGCACGAGCGAGGGGGAGAGCAGAGCAGCAGCACGATCAAGCGAGCGAGGGCTGGAGCAGCAGCAGTAGCGCGAGCGAGTGAGAGCCAGAGCAGCAGCAGCAGATCCGGCTGGTATGGACGCTGCCACCGAAGGGGCCTCGCGTTGGGGGAGACCCGCCGTGGAGATGTTGCCCGCGGTGCCGACTTCGAGGTAGCCGCACCATGGGGGTGCGGGATGGAGCACCGTCAGCGCCAGGAGGCCAAGTTAAGGAGAACGTGTCATGCGATGAGTGTACAACCTCTTTGGTGGCACCGAGTAGGCCTCGGCTTCATCCAGGAGTCGGTGAGGATGCTGAGGTCCTGGTGGAGCAGGTTAAGGCGGCACTGTGGAGATGGAGCAGCCGCTATAGACGAGGCGATCATCGGAGTAGCTCATTGGAGGTGGAGGACGGGGCGGCTGAACCGGCGGGACGACGGATCCTCATCCGGGGAGGTGGATGAGGGACGTCGAGCTGTTATGGTGGATGACATTGTCGAGGAAGAGGCTCCGGCCGGGCAGCGGTGAGGTGGCGGACGGAGGAGGGTGGGGTTTCGCGACTTGAGCAGAGAGGTTATGGCGGCCTGAGATTTCGAATGGCGAAAAGGAGGCGATGGGAGGGGAAACCATGACTTAGGGATGCGCTTGTCCAAAATGTAAGGTGTTACAAAAGTACCCCCACCAATTTGGACTAGCGGTCCTTTCAACTTAGGGTTAGAAGGGGGATTTTGTGTGTCAGGATTTGGCAGCTAGAGGGAGTTTTTGCGCATGTTGTAATTTCGGCATAGCAAGGCGCAGGTTATGAAGGCGTGCGTTTTGGGAGCATGATATCTGAATTTTCGGGATATAACAAGGCGCGGGTTGAATTTTAGGGACAATCCTAACGTGTGACATTGTACGTACCAAATCAATTCGTACTTCCCTCAATGAAAAATCCGAAAAAATAAAGCTATTCACACCACACAAAGAGAGAGTCTTGTCCCATTTTACTGTACAAATGCTATTCAAAGCTACATATGAGTCCATGTTATGTCCAATTAAATTTTTCTGATGTCTGTATAATGCTTGTAACCTACTCATACCAACATTTTAGTGCATTCCAAATGTCTATACTACCGCTGCAACTCGAACTAGATTTGAATTCATTTCTCTATTTGAATAATAATCAACAATCATGATTGTTGCCAACTTAAAACATCATTCCTGTATTATCTCTACAACACACCACATGATTACTATAGAGATAGATATGAACTCGAATTCAAATTTTTGAACACACTTAAAGTTGATTCCAAATGATAGTACATTTGATGTACTAACTAGATACTCATGATCTAAACCATGTTCCATACGTACACCATGTTTATCACACAAGGTATAGTGCCCCACCCCCTACATTATGACAAGTATTTAGACCTAAGTTGCAAAAGCCACACATTATCCCAAATTATAATCAATGTTCTATATATTATATGTAGTACTAGCAAGATGCCCATGCGTTGCATGGAACATCAAGATACATTTGTATGAGTAGTTTATCTTGTGGGAGAAAAGGATGAACGAGGGAAGGCCTTATTTGCAAATGTGGAGAGGGGTGTGGGTATCTTTTTTCAAAATTGCCATAGTTTCCTTCTTAACCGTCAGATATAAATTGGACGGCCTATATTGCAGGATGGTAGGCCCATATGTAGTACATGTTCATAACCACACCATACGTATCACCGTTATATATATTCACGCATGCATTGGTTTAAAACACTATGATAAATTCTTCAAATATCTGAGTTCACTTTTTACAATGAAATGATATCTATTCGTCTTTTACACCCACACAATCCTCTTATCTTTGTAGCTAGCGCTAACTTTCTCTCATGCATGCACACGCCCGCCTCCCTCTCACCCTCCCTCAGCATTCTCTAGCTCCATGGCGCAATCATACCTACCTATGGATTGAGTAAGATCCTTCAAGTAAGTTGTCATCGGTGCAAGCAATAAAAATTGCTCTCTAAATATGTATGATCTTTTTGTGTGAAGAAAATAAGCTTTATACGAGCTTGTGATATGGAAGAAATAAAAGTGACAGACTGCATAATAAAGGTCCCTACCACAAGTGGCAACATAAAGTGACGTTCTTTTGCATTAAGATTTTGTGCATCTAACCATAAAAGCACATGACAACCTCTACTTCCCTCTGCGAAGGGCCTATCTTTTATTTTTACCTTCTACACTTATACAAGAGTCATGGTGATCTTCACCCTTCCTTTTTACACTTTATCCTTTGGCAAGCACTATGTGTTGGGAAGATCCTGATATAGATATCCACTTGGATGTACGTTTTCATAAATTATTATTGTTGACATTACCCTTGAGGTAAAAGGCTGGGAGGACAAATTATAAGCCCCTATCTTTCTCTGTGTCCGATTGAAACTTCATACCCATAAGTATCGCGTGAGTGTTAGCAATTGTGAAAGACTAAATGATAGTTGAGTATGTGGACTTGTTGAAAAGCTCTTACATTGGCTCTTTCCGATGTTATGATAAATTGCAATTGCTTCAATGACTGAGATTATAGTTTGCTAGTTTTCATGAAGTTTCTGATTCATACTTTACATTGTGAATAGATTGTTACTTTAGCATAAGAAATCATATGACAATATATATGTTGTTGTTCTAAGAATGATCATGATGCCCTCATGTCCGTATTTTATTTTATCGACACCTCTATCTCTAAACATGTGGACATATTTTTCGATACCGGCTTTCGCTTGAGGACAAGCGAGGTCTAAGCTTGGGGGAGTTGATACATCTGTCGGTGTCAAAACCGGCGGACCTCTGGTAGGGGGTCCCGAACTGTGCGTCTAAGGTTAATGGTAACAGGAGGCAGGGGACATGATGTTTTACCCAGGTTCAGGCCCTCTCGATGGAGGTAATACCCTACTTCCTGCTTGATTGATCTTGATGATATGAGTATTACAAGAGTTGATCTACCATGAGATCGTAGAGGCTAAACCCTAGAAGCTAGCCTATGATTATGATTAATGTTGTCCTATGGACTAAACCCTCAGGTTTATATAGACACCGGAGGGGGCTAGGGTTACACAGAGTCGGTTACAGAAAAGGAAATCTACACATCTGAATATCCAAGCTTGCCTTCCACGCAAAGGAGAGTCCCATCCAGACACGAGACGAATTCTTCAATCTTGTATCTTCATAGTCCAATAGTTCGGCTAAAGTATATAGTCCGGTTGTCCGAGGACCACTTAATCCAGGACTCCCTCAGTAGCCCTTGAACCAGGCTTCAATGACGATGAGTCCGGCATGCAGATTGTCTTCGGCATTGCAAGGCGGGTTCCTTCTCTGAATACTACATAGAAGATTTAGGACACAAGAATCGTGTCCAGCTCTGCAAAACAAATTCCACACACCCCCAGGTGTGGGTAACCCAACCTTGTTTGTTTAATATGACTCCTCGATTTTAAGCAAGTCCCAAACGGTCACGCGGGGGACGCTTGATATTCGTCCTCTTTATAAAGGGGGGTCGAGGCCTGTCCTTTTCTTTCCACGCTCAATCCTTCCCCTCCTGTACCTCAAGTTCCAACACCCAAGGCTCAAGCTAGAGCTTCGGTCCTTCGACCATGTCCGGATCCAATCAAGGCCGGTAGATGGCCTCCTCCATCACAGAGGAGGACATCCGGAAGCATAGAGAGGCCAGGTATCTTACTGTCGAGATTCCGCACAGGCTTCCTGCTCAAGGGCAGGTCGTCCCCACTCCCGAACCTAACGAGAGCGTTGTTTTAATCTCCCACTTTCTCCGAGGGCTAGGTTTTAGCGTTGATCCCTTCGTGAGAGGGATCATGTTCTACTACGGACTAGATTTCCATGATTTAGCTCTGGATTCCGTCCTTCACATCTCGTCATTTATCGTTGTGTGTGAAGCCTTCCTCCGCATCACCCCCTACTTCGGCCTATGGCTCAAGACCTTCAATGTGAGGCCGAGGGTGATCGACGGGTGTTACGCGGAGTGCGTAGGTGCTATAATAAGCAAAGGCGCCGACGCCCCGTGGCCGAGGGGCTCTTTCATGGAGACTTCTGATTTATGGCAGCGGGAGTGGTTTTACATCACCGCCCCTCGAGGTACAAAGCAGGTGGCCGCTCCAGCGTTCCGCCCGGGCCCTCCACCATAACTGGCATCATGGGTCAACAAGGGGCTGGACTGGGGGCCGGCTAACGACGTGCTGACATTGCAAAGCCGCATCCGAGACCTTCTCAAGAGGGATATCAGTCTTGCCAAGATAATGCAAGTGATGATGGTTCGTCGAGTCCTTCCCTGCCAACGTCATCCTCTCCGTATGTGGGAGTTCAACCCGGAAGGACCGTGAATCGTTCAACAATTCTTTGGCCTGACACTCAAAGAGATGTACGAGTTATTCTTCGGATCACGAATAAAGTCTCTGGACACCACCGAGGACGCGGGTCTCAACTGCAACCGTCCGGATACCCCGGTAAATACTTCTGTTGCCAGACACACCATCCTTCATGTTTACTATAACATCATTTTTAAAAAATTGTTCTTTGCCAGGACTGGCTGAAGAAGGCGGAGAGGATTAGGTGCCCGACCCCTGTTCCCGAAGGCCCGCCGAATCCTTTGTTGACCAAGATGCTTGACCGCGCGCCGTATCAGGTGCCATCAGGCAAAGACGAGAGGAGGAATAGAGAAGCCACAGATGGGCCTCATTTTTTACACATCCAGATTGGAGGAGTAGGTGCCATCGCAAAGGAGGATAATCGGGGAGGGGATCTAAAATCCCCTCTCCCCAAGGTAAGAAAAGGGGCGCCTCCGAAGATTTGGAAACAAAAGCTTCTAAACGAGGGAAGAAAACCTCGCAAGGGGGCCGGTCCTCCATCGAACTGTGAATGGAAGAGTACTTTGATAAACATATCCTGTTTTGTCTGTGAGAATAATGACCAAAACATATTTGTTGCAGTCCGGCTCATAGCCCTTCTCCACAGAATTCGTCCTCGGGGGATCTTCCTTCGGAGATGATGGAGAGCGAGTCGCCTCCCCCTTCCTCCCCGTCACATGGGGTGGACGACCCCGAAGTGTCGTCATAGAGGATTTCTCCGCATCCACCAAGGCCAGAAGTTGACACTTTGGCTGCCCGGAGTCTGAAATATCCGGCTCCCAAGGAGAGATTCCAGGGGAGTCTGGGATTGTCCGGCGCACAGCCGGACACACTAATGGGCCTTCTGAAGCGAGCGGCCGTCTCCGAGACGCATCGTGCTCTAATGGGCACGGTAGTTGAGAGGATTTCATTCGTGAAAAGCGGTTTGAATGAAGCTTTTGCGAGTCTACTGAGAGGCTTTGAGGTACGCAAAAAGTGTATTTTTGATGTTTCCGCACATGCTAAGTGTGCTCTATATAGATAGTAGCTCCTGAGACTCTGGTTGCCATCAACGTGGCGGACAGAGGATCATAATCTCTGTTAATAATCGCGCTGCTTTATATGCAGGTGGCTGAGGGTTCGGCGGCCGACCGATCTGCTGATTTTGCCAAACTAAAGCGGCAGCTAGACATTGCCGATGCCAACATCACGCTTGTTAACAAGCGGCTTGACGAGGCCCAGGGTATGTATATTCGGCTTGTCAGCAAATATTTAAGAGGAGCATGATGCTAGTGTCTATAATATGCTGTCACTGCAGATGGAGCTGCTGCCATGGAGACCCTTTGGGCGGAGCTTGCCGGAGCCAAGGAGCAAGCCCGGATAAGTGATGCGGACACCCTGAAGGCGGTCGAGGAGTTAAGAGCCGAACAGGCTGCTTGTCGCTTGAGCGAAGAAAAGATAGCTCAGATGGCTACCGCGGTGGAAGATGCCGCCAACCGCTGCGAGCCCTTGAAAAGGAAAATCAAGAAAAAGCGGCTGACCTGAAGAAGGCCCTGGAGGCAGCCAAGGAAACCCGCTCTGAAATGAGGGGGATGAGGGAGGAGCTTCGTGAAGCCGGAGATATAGTGGCTGGAAAGCCCTATCTGTTGTGGATGAAATTCAGAGATCCGAAGTATTCCCCTTTGGATCAGTTGTGGAGTGCGGCGGACGCGTATGTGGACCCGGCAAAGAGTGCTGCTGATGCCTCCGAGTTTCACAAAGATCGGAAGGACCATAAGGCTGAGAGGTTATTCTGGCCGCAGTTCAGTGCCCCGACGTGTCCGCTGCCATTGAATGAAAAGATGGCCGCATGGGCCGAAATCCACAGGTTGTCTAGGCTTGCTATGAGGTCTGTCGTGGATCATCTTTGGCCACAAGGGCCAAGGCCGGACAGCTATTTTGGATTGGTGCAACAATTCCTAGGTGGTGTGTCGCATATCGATGCTGTGAAGAGGTCGGCGTGCATAGAGGGTGCGCGGATGGCTCTTGCCCGTGTTAAAACATACTGGGCTAGGATGGAAGCCACCGCTATTGCAACCCAGAGTGTGGCGGACGGCCAGGACCCGACCGAGCACTATTTTGAAGAAGTCTTAGAAGGCGCCCATTTAATAGAGGCTCAGTGCTCGAAGAGTGCAAGGTTCGAATGACATGTATCATGGTTGTAAAGACAATGCTATTTTGATTATAAAGGTTGTTTTTTATACTTTTGCCTGAAAGTATTATAATGCCTCATGTGCGGCTGTTTATGTATATATATATCCTGAAAGTTTGCAGTCGTCGGCTTCAATCCCCACGCATATAATGTAGGGGTGTTTGAGAAAACGCGTAGTCCACTTGATCCAACGTCTTGGTCCATTAAGGAGGTGATAGCGCGGCGAACCAGGGAATCGGACTATATAGCTTTAACACTTTCACTTAGCCATAGGAGTCTAACGGTGGGGCTACTATATAGCCCCTGGCACTTTCGCATTCAGACGGATATGGTGCACATATGTACGTGACCGGGAAGCCGGTCCTTTGTTAATGCGGAGGAATTGTGAAGATTCCGCTGGGTCATCAAGTGGTTGACCAGTCTCACACTGTATCATAACAGTCAGTTTTTGGCTTTCTCTACTGAGGTGCTCGTCCAGGTGAACCGGGGCACAATTGCAGTAGTTCTCCCGATGCCTCCTTAGCTGATAGAACGAAACGTAAGGTAGCAAAACACGGGAGCCGGGCAAACCCAACATTTGACCAAAGACATGATTCAGAGCTGATGCATACAAGGCCAAACTCGCAACGCCGAAACTCCCTAAGGTATTCGGACTTCATAATGTGTACTGGGCTGAATAACACCCTTAACAATGAGCCCTGAGTTTCCAGGTATGAGCAGTAGTCTGGTGTGACAAAAATGCCGAAAACGCCAGTATCCCTCCCGGTTGTATAAAGTTTCTGGAGGGGAAGAAGCAACAAGAGATGTTAAACAGGTTTATGCAGGGTCTTAATCTAAAGAGAAACCTTTGTGCGGGGCCCTGCTGCACGTCTATGTGTTTATCTCTGTTGTGCCATATCGTGGAAGGGTGTAGCACGATGATCATCTGTAAAAGAAAAAACCCAGGTGAAAGACTTCATGCGAGGTGTTCGTTAATCTGAATGAATCATGAAAATGCAATATGCTATTTTTATTGATAGGGTCGAGCCAAACTATGGGCTCTTTTTGCGAGCAGACCCTAGCATCTTTTGTGGGGAAATCCCAACTGGGCTATTACATTAGGTGGAGCACCGGACTCATCTAACCGTGTCCGTGCTCCTGACGACCAGCCATTAGTCCTAGTTGGAGGGACCGCTCAATGTTCGGCTGCTAGAGCCACCACATATTATTCCGCGCATAAGGAACGCTCTGTGTTCCCACTAACTGTGATGACGCCGCGTGGACTGGGCATCTTAAGTTTGAGGTAGGTGTAATGCGGTACTGCATTAAAACAAGCGAAGGCCGTTCATCCGCATGATAGCCACTCCAGAATGGAGCGATGTCGAAGGTTAATTCCTCGCTTCTGAAGTTGTCGGGGGAACCGAATACAACCTCTAGTACTAGAGAGCCCGTATAGTGGGCCTCAACGCCTGGTATTACAAAGGTAGTATTACTTAGGCTGATCCTGAAGGGTTTATCCCCATTTTGCAGACAATGTGTTGCTATATCAGGTTTAGACTACTGCCTCCGTCCATGAGGACTCGTGTGAGATGGTATCCGTCAATTATTGGGTCGAGCACCAAGGCAGCCGATCCTCCATGCCGGACACTAGTCGGATGGTCCCTGTGATCGAAGGTAATCAGGCAGGCCGACCAGGGATTAAATTTGGGGGCGATGGGCTCAACAGCGTATATGTCTCTGAGTGCGCATTTGCGCGTTCTCTTTGGAATGTGAGTTACGTAAATCATATTCACTGTTTTGACTTCTGGTGGGAATTTTTTTTGTCCTCCAGTGTTCGGCTGACGAGGCTCATCCTCATCTTCACTTGGTGTCTCCCTCCCCTTTTGTTCGGCATTCAGTTTGCAGGCCTGCTTGAAGACCCAACACTCTCTGTGGGTGTGGTTTGCAGGTTTTTCGGGGGTGCCGTGAATCTGACATAATTTGTCTAGAATCTTGTTTAGGCTGGACGGTCCATCTCTGCTGCCTTTGAATGGCTTCTTCCGTTGACCGGGTCGAGAGCCCCTGAATCCGGCATTGATCATCATGTTCTCTAGGCTGCTATCATTGTTTCGACGCTTGTTTTTGTTGTGTCGCGGCTTCCCGTTGCCATCCCTGACTTTGGATGTGCTTGGGTCGCTGGTGCCGCTACGGGCCAGCCAGCTGTCCTCGCCCGCGCAGAAGTGGGTCATAAGGCTTGTTAAGGCTGCCATTGTCCTCGCATTTTCTTGACCGAGGTGTCTGGCAAGCCATTCATCCCGGATACTGTGTTTGAAGGCCGCTAAGGCTTCGGTGTCCGGGCAATCGACTATTTGATTCTTCTTAGTAAGAAACCTATTCCAGAGCTTTCGGGCTGACTCTCCGGGCTGTTGAATTATGTGACTTAGGTTGTCAGCGTCCGGAGGCCGGACATAGGTCCATTGAAAATTGGCCCTGAAAGCATCCTCGAGCTCTTCCCAACTTCCAATTGAGTTTTTGGGAAGGCTTTTCAACCAGTGCCGAGCTGGTCCCTTTAATTTGAGGGGTAGATATTTAATGGCGTGGAGATCATCTCTGCGAGCCAAGTTGGATAGACCAGAGGCACAATTGACGACAAATAGTTTGGTACAGAACCAACTCATGTTCAGAATGACCTCTGAGCCGGAAAGATAATTTAGAAGGGTTGATAGATGATTGTGCATTCACACACATGTTGAATCAATAGGATCAAAATGATAGTGTCAAAAGATACTAGTGAATATTGCTAGTGATATGGGAGCATCCATAATGTAAGCATACAAGTATTTGCAGAGCAATAGTTTGAAGAGGATGCTCAGAAGGTCGAATAGTATTTCAGAGTATCTTATGAAGCATATGAACAACTGGGGATGAACAGATACTTAATAAGTGCGAGGAATTTTCAATAGGGGTATTCATGTGGTAAAGAACTGCAAGGCAGCAAGCTTAAAGGATTTTCGGAACAACGAAGAGCAATTTAGGGCATTTTGTAATAACAAGAGCAACTGAGGATGAAGAAATGAACGACAATTGTAGGTAGTTATCCATAGGGATATTTTGGTGGTAGGGAATTGCAAAAGCAATGGGCACAAGGTCTGGAGAGAATATCAAAGATTATCTTCAAAATCTTCTGGTGCAGCCGGCAATCATCTGTAATAAGGGGCTCTCCGGGAGGAAGTAGTTACGAGAACCTAGAGTTAGATTTACTAAAATCATTTAACCCTAATAGAAGAGAGATCAGAGTCCCAGAGTAAAGGTCGAGGAGTAAAAGATCCTAGTACCACCCAATGGCGACGTGGGCCCGTAAGGCACACAACCATGTTAGTAAAAGTTTTGTAGTAACTAGACTCGACTTCGGCCAAGGAGTGTGGAAGGGGGATTCCTACAGGCAGTCGGCTCTGATACCAACTTGTGACGCCCCCGATTCAATCGTACACTAATCATGCATGCAAACGTGTACGATCAAGATCAGGGACTCACGGGAAGATATCACAACACAACTCTAAAACATAAATAAGTCATACAAGCATCATAATACAAGCCAGGGGCCTCGAGGGCTCGAATACAAGTGCTCGATCATAGACGAGTCAGCGGAAGCAACAATATCTGAGTACAGACATAAGTTAAACAAGTTTGCCTTAAGAAGGCTAGCACAAACTGGAATACAGATCGAAAGAGGCACATGCCTCCTGCTTGGGATCCTCCTAACTACTCCTGGTCGTCGTCAGCGGGCTGCACGTAGTAGTAGGCACCTCCAGTGTAGCAGGAATCATCGTCGACGGTGGCGTCTGGCTCCAGGGCTCCAGCATATGGTTGCGAGAACCAGGTAGAAGGGAAAGGGGGAAAAGTGGGAGAAAAGCAACCGTGAGTACTCATCCAAAGTACTCGCAAGCAAGGAGCTACACTACATATGCATGGGTATATGTGTAAAGGGCCATATCGGTGGACTGAACTGCAGAATGCCAGAATAAGAGGGGGATAGCTAATCCTGTTGAAGACTATGCTTTTGGCCACCTCCATCTTGCAGCATGTAGAAGAGAGTAGATTGAAGTCCTCCAAGTAGCAACGCATAGCATAATCCTACCCGGCAATCCTCCCCTTGTCACCCTGTGGAAAAGCGATTACCGGGTTGTCTGTGGAACTTGTCTGGGTGTGTTTTATTAAGTATCCGGTTCTAGTTGTCATAAGGTCAAGGTACAACTCTGGGTCGTCCTTTTACCGAGGGACATGGCTATTCGAATAGATAAACTTCCCTGCAGGGGTGCACCACATAACCCAACACACTCGATCCCATTTGGCCAGACACACTTTCCTGGGTCATGCCCGGCCTCGGAAGATCAACACGCCGCAGCCCCACTTAGGCACAACAGAGAGGTCAGCACGCCGGTCTAAATCCTATGCGTGCAGAGGTCTGGGCCCATCGCCCATTGCACACCTGCATGTTGCGTACGCGGCCGGTGAGCAGACCTAGAAACCTCCATTACAAAGGAAGTTGCGTTAACGCAGTCCAACCCGCCGCGCGCCGCTCAGTCGCTGACGTCACGAAGGCTTCGGCTGATACCACGATGTCGAGTGCTCATATCTTTCCCGCGTAGTTGGTTAGTGCGTATAGGCCAGTGGCCAGACTCAGATCAAATACCAAGATCTCGTTAAGCGTGTTATTATGAAGTAACCGCGAACGCCGACTAGAGGCCAGGCCCACCTCTCGCCTAGGTGGTCTCAACCTGCCCTGTCGCTCCGCCACAAAGTAACAGTCGGGGGCCGTCGGGAACCCAGGCCCACCTCTACCGGGATGGAGCCACCTGTCCTTCCAGCTCCCACATCGGAATCACTTGCGGGTACTCAACGAGCTAACACGACTTTAGTCACCATCTGTATAGCATGTATGTATGTATAGTAAATACCCGTGATCACCTCCCGAGTGATCACGGCACGATAGTATAGCAAGGAAGACTGACAAGAATGTAGGGCCAATGATGATAAACTAGCATCCTATACTAGGCATTTAGGACTGCGGGTAAGGTATCAATGAATGTAGGAACAATGGCAGGCTATGCAATAGAATAGGAGTAACCGAACAGTAACATGCTACACTACTCTAATGCAAGCAGTAGAGAGAAGAATAGGCGATATCTAGTGATCAAAGGGGGGGCTTGCCTGGTTGCTCTGGCAAGAAGGAGGGGTTGTCAACTCCATAGTCGAACTGGGCAGCAGCCGCGTCGGTCTCGGGGTCTACCGGAAAGAAGTAACAGAGGGGGAACACAATAAATAATAGAGCAATCAAAGCATCACAAAGCGTAACAAGACAATACGCGGTGTTCGGTGTGCCCTAACGCGGTAGTAGGTGATACCGGTGAAGGGGGAAAACATCCGGGAAAGTATCCCCGGTGTTTCGCGTTTTCGGACAGATGAACTGGAGGGAGAAAGTTGCGTGTTTGCTATGCTAGGGATGTGTAGCGGAAGAATGGGCTGCGTATCCGGATTCGTCTCGTCGTTCTGAGCAACTTTCATGTACAAAGTTTTTTCACCCGAGTTACAGATTATTTTATATTAATTTTCAAAGTTTTAATTCATTTTCTAATTTATTTTAATTCAAAATTAATGTTAAATTGCTAGATGTACCCAGCACAGTGTACACCAAAAATTATACACTGGCTGACATGTGGGGCCAGGGGGACCCAGTTGATAGTCAACCTTTGACTGGTCAACAGGGGGCGGGCCCCCCTATCATTGACTCACCTAACTAATTAACCTAATTAGTTGATTTAATTATCAGGTTAATTAGGAGAAGTTAATTAATTAATTAATTATTATTATTTTAATATATATATATATTTCCTATTTTTTTCCAGGGGCTGGGCCCCACTTGTCATTGGGCCACGGTTGGCTTAGCGGGCGCGCGGGTTACGGGCGCCTGGAGCGGGTGCTGTGCACCCGCCCAGGCCGATAGAGGAGGGGACGGGTGCTGGGTGCCGGCGTCCGCGGGTGTAGGGGAGGGGGAGCAGCAGCACGACGAGGTCGGAGCGGGGCCGAGCGGGCGTGGCCGGACCGTGGTCGGCGGCAGGAGGCGGAGCAGGGGGGCACTAGGCGAGGCCATGGCCGGAGCTACGCGCGGCAGAGGGAGGCCTCGTCGAAGCAGGACTGTGCAGCATCGCGGGCGAGTGAGAGGGGGCGGGGGGTTGCAGGCGTGTGGGCCGGCGAGGCCACAACAGTGCTAGCGAGGTGGTGCGCGGAACCAAGGCAACGGCGGGGCTTCACGGGTGCAGGTGACGGACGACGGGGTGAGCGAAGGCGAGCGGGATCCGCGATGGCCAGCATCGGTAGGCGGCAGTAGAAGCATCAATTTGCAGAAGTCGAGGCGAGCAAGCGCAAAGCAACAGCAGCAGTACGCAGGGAGTGCGGCCTCGGGCGTACGAGCACGCGCGAGGGCGCCGACCCTGGCGGGCAGAGGCGCTGGGAGCGCGCCTGGTGTGGCTACGGCAGGGTCTGGCCATGGCGAACTCAGGTGGGGGCGGGTCTACGACACCGATTCAAAGGGGAGAAATGAGGGGAATGGGAGGAGGGCCTCACAGTGGAGGACGCGTGCGAGCTCGAGGGGTCGGGGAGGCTGGCGGAAAATCGAAGGCGGCGAGCTCGGGGCAGAGCTTGAAGATGATGTCGAGCTTGGCAGCGCCCCAGCTTGAAGTTGAGGGCGGGGACGACATGGAGGAGTCCGTCAGAGCTCCTGGGCGTGCAGATACGGCGAGAAGAGGCGGTTGGCCGTGGTAATGGCGACGAGGTGGCCTCGAGGGCGACGAGCGAAATGCAGAGGGGCGAGGGGTGCCCAGATCCAGTGAGGGGGGAGTGAGGGAAGAGAGCTAGGGTTTGGCCCGGGGCGAGGCCTTATAGGAGTGGGGGTGCCGGCGGATGGCCACCACGGCGACGACCGGTGCCGTGGCGGGCATCGGTCATGGCCACGGGGTGGTTCGTGAACAGGGGAGGAGAGGAGGGGTGCGCCTGGGCCGGTGGTCCAGTTGGGCCAGGGAGGTGGGGGTTTTCTTTATTTTTGTTATTATTTTCTTTTGTTTATTTTCTTTTTCTGTTTTTATTTCATTTAGACTTATTATAGTTTTATAAAATATAAAAGCAAGTCCTAATTTAGTATTCATAATTATGCTACTGCCCCAAAATTTTGGGCAACAAGTTAAATAGTTTAATATTTCATATTATACAAAAAGGCATTTAATAATTTGTTTTGCTACTATTTTATTTATTATAAAGCATCTTTAATTTATAAAAAATGTGGCTTCTTCACCAAAGTAATGTATGGATTATTTGCCGCAATCCGAACATTTTTGTTTGACTTTTGAAAACTTTTATTGTTTGCCTTTGTTTTAATTTGATTTTAATCTGTCTTAAACTAACGCGAGTTTATCGACAGTAACCGAGGCGATGTGGCATCATTAGCAAAGGTCCACTGTAGCTTAATTATCCGGGCGTCACAATGGAGTTGCAGGTTCTCACTATGGACTTGGCTTCAACAAAGTAGTGAGAAGATTGCCCAGCACTGCAATCCCGGCAAGCCAAACAGATAAGTTCTACCTCTTGTTTGTTCGTGTTCTGTAAGCTATAACTTGTGCATTCGAAAGCCTCACCACTCCTTCTAGACTTAGGTGCTACCATCCCTGGCCTAAACGCTGCTTCAGTCAGGGTGGTCGTAGTTGCCTTTGGTAAAAGGAAGTTGGCGGGGGCTGGCCCTTTCTGTCTGTAACCCGATAGATAAGGTTCTTCGGCAAACAAAAAGAGGGGCCAGCAGGATAGCCTGCCGGGGCAAACTTGTTTATTTACACTAAAGAGGCATCTCACCTCTGCATGGACGTACACATGCGCGAGTTCCCGGCAAGGTTCATCTTTTTCGTTAACATGCAAATACAAGTACAAGCATTACATAACACAAACATGGACACAAGAGATTACATTATTTGAGTTAAAATTTGGAAAATGCCTACAGATTTAAGATTGAAAAAAGATAAGTGCCCCATGATGCCTTTGGCCTTGTCCATCTCCTACAGGACGAGGTCGAAGAGGTAGAAGGCGGGCACGGCTGGAGTACGGCGCCTCCCCAGGATTAGGACGGCGCCACTCCGCGGCGCAGAAGGAGGACCCGAAGGACAGGCGCGGATGGTGACACTGCCGGAGGAATGGGTGGAAGGGCACGGAGTCACTGGCAAACACGACTCGTCGGAACGGTCGCCCCCGTTCTTGACACGTCGTGGGTTGCCGCCGCCGTCCACATCGCTACCACCCAAAGACTCCAAATCGTCAGCTACACTGGACGCCATGCTCACTATCTTCCCGCACAGAGAGCATGGTCGCCCCCAATGGTCCTGACGTCGGAAATCACCGCATGCCCCGAAGACGTGTATGAAGACGAGAAGCCCTCCACCACTGATGGACGATGACGCCTGGATGAGCTAGGCCCGCCTTCACCAATGGCAAGCCTCTCCCGAGGCCCTTCCTCTGCATCACACAGGAATGAAGAACGAGGATCGGTCGGGTGCCACACCCCGTGACCGCCGTGGGCCTCGGCATGGTGTCGTTCACATCCCCTCCCATTGGAATCAAGGCTACGGGCGACATGACGACGAGCGCGCTGGACTCGCCACCTCCAGCGTTACCGCCATGCCGCCCGAGCATCCTAACGACTGCAAAGGATTCGAAGCTAAAGCCTGGAGGCCAGCCCCAGGTTCCCCCTTCCCGGCATATTCAAGATGGAGCAAGATAGAAGAGGAGGAGGAAGTTGTTGGGTGCCTCTGATCCTCCCCCGCTCTCCCTTTTATAGGCAAACGGGAGACTAGGGGCTGAATCCACGGCGGGTGCCACCCTCCTCCACCAGTTCAAGGAAGCTGGGCCCTCGCCATTATGCTCTCCTGCGCCACACGCCTCTGTTACCTACCCCGCACGACGCATGTAGCGTACGTGGCTGAGGATAAGGGCATGGTGGGGAGAGTGAATTGGCAGTTTCTACCCCATGCATTAAAGTCATTCACGGGCCATTACTAGAGCGGCCCCACCACTATTGGCTTTGCACGATGCGTGGGGAAACCGGAAATTGGCCCGAAATCAAGACTAATAAAGAAGCAAAGAAGATCTCAAGAGACCAGCCTCTTTAGCAGCGCTGCCTATGCACTTGTTAGGCCCTACCCCGACGATACTCGGCAGTGCGTTTGGGGCAGGCCCGGGGGCTTCTATCGGTGCAACAGACCCATGGCCCGTTGACCTAACTGTGCATGGGCACAAGATCAAGATTGAAGCCCATAGCAAGAGACCAAGAGACTTGAAGAACCAACTAACAGATCAGAAGGAACCAAGACTAACACAGAGGAGCTAGATATTATCAAGAAGGAAACCTCCCTTCTCGGGCAGGCAAGTCCGGCAAGGGGCGAGGCCACCCCCAAAAGGAAATGACTAAGGCATCCTGGCAGGGCCTACCGGGACTCACGAAGACCAGATCACCACACCAACTACTCCACCATGATCCACATCATCGATCAGTGTGGTGTCAAGACGCAGGATGATTAAGTGGCAGCCATTTGCCACATGGCGGCCACTTCCTACCAAGGAAACCCACAGATGACACACGTCCAATGACGTGTCGAGCAAGCAGGCGTGGAGCTGGCGAATTAGCCTGACAAGCCCTGTCGGGCAATCTACGACATGACACTAACCGGCACATTAAATGCATGCTGTCAGCCTGCAGAGTTAGGTATGATAGCACTATTTGCTGTCATACCAGTGTCTAATAACATTTGCCACCGTGGTAACCCCTTGATCTATAAAAGGAGGCCCATGGAACGGTTCGAGAGGTTAGAGGTTTAGATCACTCACACCCCCGTACGCGCGTAGTTGCTGCCGCCCCGAGGCAACCCCTGCCGGGAAAGTGTACTACACACCACCACCACCTTTCCACCATCAATCCACCAAAGCAGGAGTATGAGTTTACGCCTCACGGCGGCCCGAACTTGGGTAAAACTGCCCGTGCGATCCCTGTCGTGCTGCCTTGCGTTGGTCTGCTCTTTGTGCGACGCGACTCCCCCCTGCCGAACCAGCAAGGGGCTGTCCTGGTCCCATAGGTGGCCGTGATTTCCCGCGACATTGGGCAATGTGGAACTGTTAACAAATCGTGATGTCTTAACTTTTCCTATGTTATCTTTCAGGCCACTTCTTCAATCTGTGTGTGGTCCATACTACAACCTTGGGACACTCTGGAGCACATGGCCCTTTGGTGCAGCCAGTTGGAGATGGTCGCACATGCTTTTTAAGAGCGGTTTGGGTGGCCTGTCACTAATAGATTTCGCATGGTTGAATCATGTAATCTCTTTTATAAACTTGGTGTGGTCTTTTATGTTCTTTTTAGTTGGCACTATTGAACTTGTTGAACTAATTTTGTATTCTTAATAAAAAGAGTTGTGTGCACCAGTTGATGCAGAGGTTGGGGTGTGCACTCTTTTCGGAGAAAAGAGGAGCATCTTTGGCTAAACTGTTATCCTAGGAATCATGGGGATTTCAGGAATTTCAATATTGTTAATATGATCACGGAGATCGCTCTCAACTTGTGTGTTTTCAGTAGGAACACTCTTTGTTTCATAAGCGCTGTCTGTTTCCCTCATTAGATACATATCCTAAAAAATGAAGCATCTTTTGAGTCCATTGTTGTGTTCACGACAACCTCAGGAATATCTCATTACTCTTGCGGTCTGCTCCATCCTTGTGCTTTTTGAGTTAATTGCACGTGTGTACCATAATTGGGGCCAGGTCAACAAATCGGTACCACTTTACGTTTTTTGCAGGTCAGTACCAAGTTTGAGGCATGTGGCGACAATTTGATCTATTCCCATATAAACGCGTATTGACAGGAAACTGCCCGGTGGGGCCCTCCTGTCATGCGCTAGCATGGAGAAGAGACGCGTGTCGAGCCCCACAACCTAGCTCGTCTTCCACCTCAGATCCGAGCAAGGCAGGAAATCGGACGAGGCACTCACACACGTGCTACCCCCTCGCCTCCTCTACCCCGTTCCCTTTGATCTTCCCTGGACCGCCTCGCTCGCCACTGCAACCCCTCCCCTCTCCACTCCTCGTTAATGGCTGAGTATGCAATGCCATTGATGGCCGCGACTGACCTTGCCACATATCGCCATGATTTGACCTCGTCTAGCTATATAAATACCGTTATGACATTTGCCTCATCTTTAAATCCAATAGCCCTCTCATAGGGAGAGCTCTGTCCCTCGTCTTTAAACCAAATAGCCCTCTCATAGGGAGAGCTCTGTCCATCGTCTCCATCAGCAATTCCTTGTCGGAGTAGCACCCGATAGCAGCCTTCTCGATGACTAGGGTCCAGGGAGACACCATGGTAATCCCCACACCCCTCTGACTCCATAATACTTTTTTTAGAACGAAGACGCTAGGAGCGTCCGGCTTTAAATTAATAAAGCCCCCAACATAGGCAGCGTTAACAGTACAGAAAACATAAAAACATAGCAGAATGAGCACGGAGGCTCAAGACAATCGTGCACGGAGGCACAGGAGTAGCAGTAGGCCAAAAGGCACATGTGGTCACAACGAGTCTAATACAGGCTAAAAGCCAAGAGCTTAGAGCACGCAGGCTCGCTCGCTAGACAAAAAGCCACTTCACGATGAAGGAGTGGCGGTTGGCTCCCTAGCCAAAAGGTAGACTTGATGAAGATGATCTTGAGCTAGCTTCATTTTCTCCGCATCCTTAGACCTCGCCAACGAACTCCACTGCTGCAGAAAGATGTTGCATTTGTACAAAATGTTAGCAGGGTGAGAAGGGAAAACTCCCTCGATTGCTAGTTTATTTCGGGTGAGCCACATCGCCCAAGCCAAGGCACCTAGGCAACTCCAGAGCACGCGCTTATTGCCTCCATTCATCGTTGCAACTATGGCCGCTAGGTCCCTAGCCGAGTGCGGGTCCCATGTGGAGTTGGTGGCCTCACGGACTGCACTCCAAGCAAAACGCGTGAGAGGGCAACAGAAAAACACGTGATTCGCATCCTCCGCGGTGTTGCAAATGGCGCAAAGGCCGGAAGACGGGCCATTGCGTTTGGCAATATTGGCCGAAGTGGGAAGTCTATCATGAAAAAGTTGCCAGAAAAACACCTTGATCTTAAGCGGCATACGCGCAGCCCATAGTCCCGACGGCATCGGGAAGGACGGGCCCTGACCCTGGCACAACCTGCGGTAGAGTGATCTAACCGTAAATTTGCCGGACGAGGTGAGAGTCCAGGTGACCGTGTCAGCGGAAGGGGACAGTGTCACCGGAAGAATGAGGGCTAGCAGCTCTTCTAAGAGGGCTTGTTCAGGACTCGTTAACTCCTGACGAAAGTGGATCTCCGGCGGGTTAGAGGCGAGTGCCGAAGCAACCTTCTGTTCCGGATTGACAGCCAGGACATATAAGTCCTGAACTTGTTCCCAAAGGGGCGCCCCACCCACCCACCTGTCTAGCCAAAAGCGGGCCGAGCGGCCATTACCAATTCCGAATTTGGCGCCAAGAGCAAAAGCCGGACGGACCGCCTGAAGGTCATTCCAGAAGGGAGAGCCCCGCGCCCTGCCTTCGAAGAAATTGCCGCTCGGGAAATACTTAGCGCGTAGCAGATCTGCCCACAGGCCCGTCGCCCCCTGCGACAGTTTCCAAATCCACTTGCACATAAGAGCAATGTTAAGGATCCGAGTGTTAGTGATCTCTGAGGGAGTTCCGGACTAGGGGGTGTCCGGATAGCCGGACTATCGTCATCGGCCGGACTCCAAGACTATGAAGATACAAGATTGAAGACTTCGTCCCGTGTCCAGATGGGACTTTCCTTGGCGTGGAAGGCAAGCTTGGCGATACGGATATGTAGATCTCCTACCATTGTAACCGACTTTGTGTAACCCTAGCCCTCTCCGGTGTCTATATAAACCGGATGGCTTTAGTCCTTAGGACGAACAACAATCATACCATAGGCTAGCTTCTAGGGTTTAGCCTCCTTGATCTCGTGGTAGATCCACTCTTGTAACACACATCATCAATATTAATCAAGCAGGATGTAGGGTTTTACCTCCATCAAGAGGGCCCGAACCTGGGTAAAACATCGTGTCCCTTGTCTCCTGTTACCATCCGCCTAGACGCATAGTTCGGGACCCCCTACCCGAGATCCGCCAGTTTTGACACCGACATTGGTGCTTTCGTTGAGAGTTCCTCTGTGCCGTCACCATCAGGAAGGATGCCTTTTCCCGTCTTTAAAGACGGTGCCATCGTCAAGGGAGCTTTGGCCGCCGGCCAGACTATCCGGCTTGGCGGTTTTCTCATGACCGCATGTTCGGCCACCGCCCCGACAATGACCTCTCAAGTCATTAAAAGCGATCTTCACGTCAGCTCGGAATTCGCCGAACAGCTAGATCCGATTGAGCTCTCCTCCGTGAATGAGCTCTTGGATCGCATCGCCGCCCTGGGAGTCGCTACCGACTATGATCAGATTGGGCTTAAAACCGATCTGAGAGAAATTAACTCTCCCCAGGTTACCCACCACGTTGTCGTGGTAGAGGAACAATGCGGCGACTCTTCTTCTATGTTAAAAACCAACTACGTCCGGATTCCGGATCCCTCCATGCCGGATTCCCTCGGAGGGACGGACGCTAATCAAATACTGAACCTAAAGTCAGGCATCGGACCATATTTGTTGGAAAGTGCTCAGCAAACCAAGCTTCCGAATCCTGAAGCTTCTTGGCCTTTGAGCCTCAGATCGGGCGGGGTTCCGAACTTAATTCCACCCGCCCACCCAAACATAAGCGATCTATCTCAAATACGGCAAGAGCCCGATGAAACAGTACATCATTACTAGGCCAGATTCCTCCTGGTTATGAATAGGATAAAGGACTACCGTGAAGAAAGCGCGATTTCAATCTTCTACAACAACTGCACGGACAAGGGAATCATAAACGCCATGAGTCGTCGCAAAGTTACACGCTTCGCCGACCTAGCGACCATTGTACAAAAATACTGCGCGATGGAGAGTGCCTGGAAAACCGAAACTAGGTTTTGGGACAATCCGGCCCTGAATACAACCTCAGTCCGAAATAAAAGGGTGCGTCATACTCAAGCACCTGGGTTAAAAACGAAAAAGCAAAAACCCCCTAAAGGGTACAAAACCGTACTGGAGGGATGGCTCAACAGACCCTGCAAAGTCCACAGCACGGAGGGGGCCACTCCAACACATAGCCTTCGAGCATGTTGGATACTACGGCAGGTGGCCAAAAGTGGCGTAGGCTTTTTAGCCCCGGGCAACCAACCCAGCAGTACCAGTATGGTACTAACAGTCTTCGAGACTTTCGCATCAAATAACATGCAGAAACGAACAATCCGCAACCTCGCCGAAGTCTACCAAGTAGCAACAACAAATCCATGGAGCGACACGGCTATCACCTTCAATGCCAGCGACGAACCTAAATTCCGAACAGCTAGAGCACCAGCCGCATTGGTCCTCAGTCTGATAGTGGACGGTTTTCGTCTTACTAAGGTGCTCATGGATGGCGGCAGTGGATTAAACCATATCTATGAGGAAACCCTTCAAAAAATGGAAATTGACTGGAACCGCATTGAGCGAAGCAGCACAACCTTCAGAGGAATAATCCCTAGTCGAGAAGTACGCTCACAGGAAAAATCACACTAGATGTAGTGTTCGGCTCACCGGACAATTACAGGTCTGAAGAGGTCACGTTCCAAGTGGCCCCATTCGGCAGCGGATATCACACTTTGTCAGGGCGAGATACATTCACAATCTTCCAAGCTATACCCCATTACAGGTACATGAAGCTCAAAATGCCCGGACCCAAGGGAATAATCACTCTCGCCAGTGATCCAGATACAGCACTCCGCGCTGAAAATAAGACAACCGCACTGGCCCTAGAGGCACTGTCCGAAGCCCTAGCGGCAGAGGAACTAAGTGCGCTGCGCTCCATGGTGGATAGGGACGATGTGATACTCGATAAGAGGTCCAAGTACACCTCTTTTAAACCAGCAGACGAAATAGTCAAATTTCAGGTCCATCCAATGGACCCCACAAAGACGGCCTCCATTGGGGCACAATTAAGTCCTGATGTCGAAGCCGCACTACGAGAATTCCTTCGGGAAAATTGGGACATTTTTGCCTGGCACCCTTCAAACATGCCAGGAATCCCACGCAGGCTGGCAGAGCACATCCTAAATATCCTAAAAGGATTCAAGCCAGTCAAACAAGCTCTTCGGCGATTTTCCGAACCCAAAAGACAGGCAATGGGAGAGGAGCTAGCCAAACTCTTAGAAGCCGGATTCATCAGAGATATAAAACATCCGGACTGGCTAGCCAATCTAGTAATGGTACCAAAAAAGGACAAATCCTGGCGCCTCTGCATCGATTTTAAAGACCTTAACAAGGCCTGTCCAAAAGACCCTTTCCCTCTCCCCCGCATCGACCAAATCATCGATGCTACCGCAGGGCACGATTCCTTGTGCTTCCTCGACGCATACTCCGGATAGCATCAAATCAAGATGGCGGAGAAAGACCAGGCCACAACGGCATTCATTACTCCATATGGGCCATTCTGCTTCAACACAATGCCCTTCGGACTCAAAAACACCGGCGCAACATATCAGCGCATGATTCAAACATGTCTGGCTACCCAGATAGGCAAAACAGTAGAGGTATACGTAGACGATGTGGTCGTCAAGACCAAACACGTCAAAACTCTGGTAGAAGATTTGAGGGTCACATTTGACAACCTCTGAGCATATGACATTAAGCTCAATCCGGAAAAATGCGTCTTCGGAGTACCAGCCGGAAAGCTCTTGGGCTTCATTGTATCCGGTAGAGGAATTGAAGCAAACCCGGCCAAGATCCGAGCTCTGGCACAATTGGATATTCCAAAAGACCTCAAGAAAATACAAAAACTAACCGGATGCGTAGCGGCCTTAAGTCGCTTCATCTCCCGTTTGGGAGAAAAGGCTTTGCCCCTCTACCGCCTCCTCCGGCGCACCGAACGTTTCGAATGGACGGATGCTGCCACAGCCGGACTCGAAGAAATAAAGGCCATACTGGCAACAAATCCGGTCCTGGCCACGCCCAACCTGGGCGAACCTATGTTATTATACATCGCAGCAACACATCAAGTCGTCAACGCGGTACTCGTCATTGAACGAGAAACAGAAGGGCACAGATTCCCTCTTCAAAAACCAGTGTACTATGTATCCACTGTTCTAACTCCATGCAAGTCCCGGTACCCACATTATCAAAAGATAGCGTATGCGGTGTTCATGGCATCCCGGAAGCTGCGACACTACTTTCAAGAGTGTTCCATAACGGTGGCCTCCGAAGTACCTCTCAATGATATTATAAACAATCGCGACGCAACGGGAAGGATTGCAAAATGGGCTATTGAGCTCTTACCATTTGACATAACCTACAAACCACGGCGAGCTATAAAGTCGCAGGTTCTGGCTGACTTTGTCGCCGAATGGACCGAAGCCGAACTCCCTAAAGGGTACGGTGCGTACTCCACCTGGATCATGCATTTTGACGGATCCAAAATGTTGGCTGGCTTGGGGGCTGGCGTCGTCTTGACGTCCCCAGCTGGAGACACAATCCAATACGTACTTCAAATAATGTACATGGACTCCAACAACGCAGCCGAATACGAGGCCCTTCTACATGGCCTCCGGATGGCAATCTCCATGGGCATTCAACGCCTAGAGGTGCGCGGGGATCCAAACCTCGCAATATCCCAAGTAAATGGAGACTTTGATGCCAAAGATCCATAAATGGCAGCTTACCGCAACGCCGTCCTAAAAATGTCAGCTCGGTTCGAAGGACTCGAATTCCACCATGTAGCCCGGGATAATAACCAGGCAGCAGACGTGTTAGCACGCATCGGCGCGAAACGAGACGCCGTCCCTCCAAACATCTTCCTAGAACGGCTCTTTAAGCCATCCATATTATGGGAAGAGGAGTCCGAAAACAACAATCCGGAGCCAGCTGCATCACCTAACTTAGACCATTCTGACACAATCGGCGACTTAGCCAATGAAATAACACCTTCAGCCCACGAAATAATGGCAGTAATTGCCCCGTGGACAGAACCATTCCTAGCCTACTTAATCCGGCAGGAACTTCCTGAAGACCAAAATGAGGCCCGCTGCATAGTTCGGCGATCTAAAGCCTACATGGTTCATGAGGGAGAACTTTATAAGAAAAGCACAACCAGAGTCCTTCAAAGGTGTATCTCCGAAGAGGAAGGGCAAAATCTCCTAGCTGAAATTCACGCCGGACTCGGCGGGCACCACGCTGTAAGTGCATCTAGTGCCCCTTAGTGATTTTGGTGTATTGAGGACTTATAGGTTAAGGGACTAATGCGTTTATGAGTGTACACAGGTCTATAAGTCTATGAGGAGTTTGATATTTACAGAGAAAGTCGACCCCTAAAAATGAAGTTCTTCAACTGAAGACTTTGATATTCTGAAGTCTTTCTGAAGACTTTGAAAGTGAAGAAATTGGTGTGACCTTGAAGACTTGGTATTTATTTGTGGAACATGAAGCGTGAAGACTTTTGTTTTCGTAGTTTCGTTTTCTCTTTCTTGAGTCATAGGAAACATCTTACTGTTAAAGGGGGTCGAGGAAATACTAAGGAAAAATTTCCATGTGATGCTCAACTCAAAATCCTACACCTACCAATCCCTTCGAGTGAAGCCTTTGGAAATCTCATACAGTTCAGTCACTTTCTTCAGTGACAGAGACGAAGTTCTTCTGGTCGCTGATGAATTTGTTCTGACTGAGGAGTTAGGAATTCGTCAGTGCGAATTACCTACACAGTGAGGAACATGATAGCCCTGAGGAATTTGAGAGTCAAATTTCTGACCGTTGCTGTGCTGCGCGCCAGCTGTCCCAAAATATCTTATCCACCTAACGGTCATATCATTGAAGGGCATTTATGTCTTATCATGTCGGGCTGCTCCCTAGGCTATAAATAGCCGCCCCCTACAACCACTAGCTGGTTGGCTGCTCCGAGAGAACTTGACACTTGTCATTTGAGAGCAACCCATCCTCCGAGGACTTTGAGCGAAAATCATCTAGTGAGGAAAACCCAAAACCAAACCCCTACAAACCCAAAGTGATTGAGCATCACTGAAGAAATTGATCCTGCGTGGATCCAACGCTTGTTACCTTTGAAGACTGTGCTTCTTCCAGACGGTTAGGTGTCAAGGTCTAGAGCATCCAAGAGGAATTGTGGATCGCCGAGTGACCAAGTCTGTGAAGGTTTGGAAGTCGCCTGAAGACTTACCACGAGTGATTGGACGAGGTCTGTGTGACCTTAGTTCAAGGAGAATACGGTGAGGACTGGGTGTCCTGAGCTGCGTGCTCAGCGACTGGGTGTCCGGGACTGTGTGTCCTCGAGTTTAAATACTCAGCCGCTCCAACCAGACGTACAACTGAGACAGCAATTGGAACTGGTCTACCAAATCATTGTCTTCACCAACCTAACTGGTTCTATTTCCTCAACCCTTCCATTTCCTCATTACTGTGTTGAGTGTTTGTTCATATCTGTGTTTGAAGACTTTGACTGAAGACTTTCTCAATTTCCTCAGTTCAATTTCTTCAGTCTGTTTGTCTTCATCTTGTGTTATCTTGTGATTACGCTTTCTGTACTCTGTGCTAGCCTTCATTTCATCATGATGACCATGCTTGTATTCTGTCATGCTTACTTCTGAGTACTTATTCCGCTGCTAATAGTTCTTCGCTAAGGAATTTCCTCAACGGCAAATTCCTCAGCGAAGAATTCATAAAAATCGCCTATTCACCCCTCCTCTAGTCGACATAATGCACTTTCAATTGGTATCAGAGCAAGGTACTCCCTTGTTCTGTGTGATTTTGGTTTAACCGCCTGGAGTTTTAGTTATGTCGACCGCAGGTATGAAGAAAGTGACATGCCCTATCTTTGACAGTCATGATTATCCCAAATGGAAGGCCATGATGAGGAAGCGCCTCATGGCAATGAACAGCAAGCTGTGAACCGTCACTGAAATTGGTCTTACTGATCTATGCAAGACGGCGAACGCAGATGATATTCGCAAATACACTGGACTTGACTTCGTGGCGAAGGATATCATCTGTTCCTACCTATCTAGAGATCAATTCAGGCACATTGTGCATCTTTGCAATGCAAAGCTTATCTGGGACCGAATCTCCGACGTCTATGAAGGTCATCGAACCCGTCATGATCCTTGGTTTGAGGACTTCAAGGAATCTCTCAAAACAATGACTTTCGAACCAGAATCATCATCTTCTGCATCATGTCTCATAGCAAAGGGTGTCGAGGTAACCGAATGTTCCTCATCTGAATTTAGTGACTGTGAATCTGATGATGATGAATCTGATGATGATATTGAACCTAGCTATACCAAACTTGTTTGCATTTCCACCAAACAACAACATGCCTTGGAAAAGGTTCAAAACATGCTAGACAAAAGTGATGATATGTTGGGTGAAGAAATGGATCGCACTAAAGCCCTGACTGAAAATCTTCAGAGACTTCAGTCTAGGTTTGATAACCTTCAAAGTCATCATAACACTCTCTTATCTGATCATGAGAAACTTTCTTATGAATTTCTTCAAAGAAAGCAAGATCTTGAGAAGCTAAGAGTGAGTTATGAAGATCTTCTGAAGGAGCGCGATTCATTACTAACTCTACAAATCAGCGCTTCTCAGGAAGAATTTGTTCCTCCATGCTTAAAGTGCATTGAACGTGAATCTGCTAATTCTTCACCTGAATGTTCAAATGCTTCAACGGTTACAAATTCTTCACCTGCCTCTGCTATCACTAATTCCTCATCTGAGGACATTGCTAGTATCACTGACGATGCAGGGCTGAAGGAATTGTACATGACAGGCATGTACAAAAGCCTCAAAGGGCATCAGACTCTTTGTGATGTGCTTAAAAAGCAGATCCTCAACAGAAACCCTAGGAAAGAGGGTATCGCCTTTGAGAGGAAACTTAATGCTGATGGGACATATTGGAAGCCTGAGCAATACCCCAAAACCTCATGGGTTGCTGCAAAGGGACCTCCAGTTGATCCATCTAACTTATCTGGCTTTACATGTGAATCTCCTCATCCTTTTGATGAGTCATTTGACTCCAACTATAAACTGTTCAAAAATCAGAATGGTGAAGTATTTGCTAGATATGTTGGCACTAACTGTAGGAACGGTTCTCCTATCAAGAAAATCTGGGTTCCCAAGAAGTGCCTTGAAAGTCTTCAGGTGAATGTCCTCATGACACCACCAGTGAAGAACAGGAACCCCAGATCAAATTCTTCATATGGATCAAATTCCTCAAATGGATCAAAGTCCTCATATGATTATCGTCGTGCTAACAACTCTGTTTCGCAGGGTAGAGCTAACGGCTATGAATATGTGCATTATTCTTCAAACCATTATGTTCATAAGTCCTCGAAGAATTTCTCTGCTTATTCATATGCTTACCCTAACCCCTCTTATGTGAAACAAAATGGTTTGGCTTCTATGCCACCATTCTCGTATGGTGCTCGCAGAGTGATCAACTCTTTGCCACCCCTTCAGATGTGGGTGGTGAAGAAAAAGAACTAATCTCTTTTGCAGGGTCAGGTCTCCAGATGTGCCTTAACGTCTGAAGAATTTGCTGGGGACCTGACAAAATTGCCTGAAAGGACGCAGGCGAATCATGATGAAATAAACTTTCACACGTCCTCCTACTGCTATATCTGTTTACTGCTTGATGAAATTCATCTGATGAACTTGATATCATATTCTTCATTGATGAAGCATATGATATTGTAAGTTATACTAATTCATCTGCAGGATGATCAACCCAAAACCACTGAATGGGTCCTCGATAGTGGATGTACAAATCACATGACTGGTGACAAGAATCTTTTGATGGATGCTCCCTTATCACCATCACATCTGAAGCATATCATCTTTGCTGACAAAGGCAAAAGTCAGGTATTGGGTCTTGGTAAGGTTGCGATCTCTAAGGATAAACACATGGACAAAGTCATGCTTGTTGAGTCCTTAGGATACAACCTCATGTCAGTCTCAATGCTTTGTGATCTTGATATGGTTGTTGTCTTTGGCAAGTATCGCTGTGTTGTGATTATGGAAGCTGACAATTGCAAAGTCTTCGAAGGCTTTAGGAGAGGAGATTTGTATATTGTTGATTTCTCTAAAGGACCACAACCAGCCGTGTGTCTACTTGCAAAAGCTTCAGAAGGCTAGCTATGGCATCGACGACTTGGTCACGCAGGCATGAGGAATTTGCACACGCTTGCGAAGAAGAAGCATGTCATTGGCATTGAGACTGTCAAATTCCTCAAGGATCACTTATGCGGAGCCTGTGAAGCTAGAAAAATGACCAAGGCCAAGCATCCAGCGAAGACTATCATGACCACTACTCGTCCATTCGAATTGCTTCACATGGACCTCTTTGGACCTAATCATTATTCAGCAGTCACTAATGATGCATCTCTATATGGTTTTGTCATTGTTGATGATTACTCTCGATATACATGGGTACACATTGTTACTTACAAACAAGAAGTGCAGGAAGTCTTCAAACGTTTTTCCTTGAGGGCTTCAACCAACTTTGGTGTGAAGATCAAGCACATCAGAAGTGACAATGGAACTGAGTTCAAGAATTCCTGTCTTGATGACTATCTTGATGAACTTGGTATTACTCATGAGTTATCTGCTCCCTATACTCCTCAGCAGAATGGCGTCGTGGAGCGCAAGAACAGAACTCTTGTTGAGATGGCTCGCACTATGCTTGATGAATACAAAACACCTCATCGGTTTTGGATTGATGCAATTGATACTGCGTGCCACATCATCAACAGAGTATATCTTCACAAATTCTTCAAGAATACGGCCTATGAACTCCTCACTGACAAGAAACCCAATGTGAGTTTTTTCAAAGTCTTCGGTGCTAAATGTTGGATTAGAAATCCTCACCACAATTCTAAATTTGCACCGAAATCCATGAAGGTTTTATGCTTGGTTACGGAAAGGACTCGCACACCTACAGAGTCTTCAACATTGTTCTTCACAAGATTGTTGACACTGTAGATGTGCGGTTCGATGAAACTAATGGCTCGCAAAGAGAGCACCTACCTTCTGTGTTAGATGAACCAGCACCTGAGGATTCTATCAAGTTCAAGGCAACTGAGGATGTCATTCCTACTGAAGAATTTGCTGAAGAATTCATTCCAGTTCATGAAGAACATCGAGCTGATACACCTGAAGAAAATGCTGAGGAAAATGGTGCTGAAGAAAATGCTGATCAAACTCCTCAGCGACAACCATCTCATCCTCGCATTGCAAAAGAAGTGCAAGTGGAGAAGATCATCAATGGCATTAGAGCACCAGGTCCGCTCACACGCTCAAAAGCTTCACATTCATCTAACTTTTGTGGGCACTATGCATTTGTCTCTATCACAGAGCCCACCAAGGTAGATGAAGCATTTTTGGAGCCGGAGTGGATTCAGGCTATGCAAGAAGACTTACATCAGTTCGAGCTCAACAATGTCTGGGAACTGGTCAAACGTCCAGATCCTCGCAAGCATAATATCATTGGCACAAAGTGGATCTACCGCAACAAGCAAGATGAAAATGGCCTTGTGGTGAGGAATAAGGCACGACTGGTAGCTCAAGGCTACACACAGGTTGAAGGAATTGATTTCGATGAAACTTTTGCACCTGTTGCTAGACTTGAGGCTATTCACATATTACTTGCTTATGCTAACCATCATGATATCATCTTATATCAAATGGATGTGAAAAGTGCATTCCTCAATGGTAAGCTTGAGGAAGAAGTATATGTTTCTCAACCCCCAGGTTTTGAAGATCCAAAGAATCCTGACAAAGTCTTCAGACTTAATAAGGCCCTCTATGGCCTCAAGCAAGCCCCTCGGGCGTGGTATGATACATTGAAGGAATTCTTCGTGAAGAATGGCTTCACACCCGGTTCACTCGACCCTACTCTCTTTATTAAATCTTATGATGGTGAACTGTTTGTGTGCCAAATATATGTTGATGATATTATCTTTGGCTGTACTGACCAACGTTATAGTGATGAATTTGCCTATATGATGAGTGAAGAATATCAAATGTCTATGATGGGAGAGTTGAAATTCTTCTTAGGTCTTCAAATTCGTCAACAGCGCAATGGCATATTCATATCTCAGGAGAAATACCTCAAAGATGTACTGAGGAAATTCGACATGCAAGATTGCAAAGGCGTCAAAATTCCTATGCCCACAAATGGCCATCTATGCACTGATGAAAATGGTATTGACTTCGATCACAAGGTATACCGCTCCATGATTGGTTCTTTATTGTACTTATGTGCATCTAGGCCAGATATAATGCTTAGTGTTTGCATGTGTGCCCGATTTCAAGCTGCACCGAAGGAATCACACCATAAGGCTGTGAAGCATATTCTTCGATATCTAGCTCACACACCAACACTAGGATTATGGTACCCCAAGGGCTCTGCTTTTGATCTCATTGGATATTCTGACTCTGACTATGCTGGTGATCGTGTGGACCGCAAGTCAACTTCTGGCACTTGTCATTTCCTCGGACGATCTTTGGTCTGTTGGTCCTCGAAGAAACAGAACTGCGTATCACTGTCCACTGCGGAACCTGAATACATTGCTGCTGGCTCTTGCTGTGCTCAACTGCTTTGGATGAAGCAAACACTCAAGGACTATGGCGTCAACGTGAAGAATGTGCCTCTCCTCTACGACAATGAGAGTGCCATCAAGATTTCTCACAACCCAGTTCAGCACTCGAAGACAAAGCACATCCAGATTCGTCATCATTTTCTTCGTGATCATGTGTTGAAGGGCGACATCTCCATCGAGCACGTGAAGACTGAAGAACAGCTAGCTGATATCTTCACTAAGCCCTTGGATGAGAAGAGATTTAGCAAGTTGCGGTGTGAGCTAAATATCTTAGAATCTTCGAATGTTCTTCGAAAAGGACACACATCCTAACACTTATGCAAAATTGATGACTTAGATGTGCAACACATGAAGAAACGTTTTTCTTCAATCAATGAAGAATAACACTCTAAATGTGAAGAAATTAATGAAGAATTTGATTCTCAGAACCCTACGACAATTGTACACGGTGTCTGAAATCATCATTCTTATACGGTGGGTCACGCCACCGCAAAAAGTTGAAAATCTTCTATTTGAGTTTTTCCTCAGTTTTGAAATTCTTCAGTTTTTCAAATTCTTCAACTTTGCAAAATCTTCACTGTTTCCTTCGTTTTTCTTCATTGGCTATATATATATGCGTTTATGTCCTCTACAGCATTCACTTATAGCTATTTCTTCAAGTTGCTTTTTCTGCTAAGTGAATGTGATTGGACCCTTCCCCCTTTATGCTATACTCAACCCAATCTATTCACAAATTCTTCATATGTGTTCTATTTGAAACTCGTTCAAAATCTTCACTGTGTCCTTGTCAGCTGAAGAAATTGCGGACGAAACTTTAAAACAAATCTTATCCAAATTTTCGGTTTTGCTGCTCAAACCGTTCCGCATCCCACGATGCATTATTTTACTCACCCACGATCGTACACGATCTCCACTGCACAGTACGTGGGTGACACATGTCGTGAGAAGGAGAATGGTCAGGGGCACGTTCGTCCTAAATCTTCGGGCGAACAGTTTTTCACTGCCTCTATAAATACCCCTCTCTCTCCATCCTCACTTCTTTTACTCCGCTCGACCTCTCTCTACCGCTCGAGCTCCTCAAACCCTAGCGCTGCCGCTACTCCATCGTCGCCGGTGAGGAAGAGCTTAGCTGCCTCGACCTCGTTGCCGTCGTACTCACGCCGACCGCGGAAATCTTCACTCCGCCGCCGCCGTAGCTGTCTTCCTCTGCCAAGTTAGGGCGTGGGAGATCTAACCTGACGAGCTTCACATCTGTTCTTCTCAGTTCGTCGTGTTCTTCACTTCGGGTAATTAAAAGTTACTTTTATTACTCACTTTAATTCTCAAACTTTCCTAAAAATCTTCAAAGGTGTTTATTCTTCAAATCTTCACACATATGAACACCTCACACATCATATGATCTTGAACTGTTTCTCTAAGCAATCATTTTCTTCAAGATTCCCTAATTGTGTGGATCTTCGATCTGTACAACTCTAGAACCTAAGACAAGAACGCTTAGTGAAATTCCTCAAGGTTCATCTGGTCAAATTCCTCAAAACTTGTTCTTTTCGAAAAACCTTCTCAGAACGCATATGACCTCTCCGAATTCCTCGCACCTATACTCTGTTCACAGGTACTCATGTCTGCTGCTGAATCACTAGGTTCTCATCAACTTAACTCATTTGCAGCGTTCCTCGAAGAAAAACGGCATACTTCTTCAGAGAACTCGATTGTTCAAATTCCTCAACTGAAGAATATGGCAGACGGTCAAACCGAGGAAATCCATGCCAAAGAAGCCCGCTCGTAAGCCAAGTGCTTCACCAACAGTGCCCTCACGGCAAATTCCTCACACTGCTATAGCTCCACCAAAGTCCTCAACAGCTCCTTCAAAGTCCTCAGCTCCTGTGCATCTGGCTACATGTCAAAGGACTGCTGGTTTCTCGATTGCCTCTGGTGTTTCAGCAAGTTCCTCAGCTGCACCAATTTCCTCATCAGGCCCCACACTGTTGAAGACCAAAGCAACAGCTGGACGAGGTCCTCAGCCAAGTCCAAAGAAGAAACAGGTTGCATTCCATGTGCCTTCTGATGATGAAGCTTCTGATGATGAACTTGCAGAAATCATCAGAGACAGACAGGTGAAGGCCGCTAGAGCCAAAGGCACATCTGTGCCACTGCTGTTGGATCCGGGGAAAATCCTCGATTATATTGATCTCTGGCACAAGGATCCAAACACCCCAATGCCTGATTTTCATCTGACCCCTGGACAAAGTCACATGCTGACCCATTTCATCACTGAAGAGAAATGGAAGTTTGAAAAGGCAAGAGAGATCAAGAAAGCTTAATACAGAAAGCAGAAGTTCCTGAAGAAAAACGTTGTCAGAATGACACCTGAGGAACTTCTCAAGGTCCAGACTGAAATTCAAGACCTCAACAAAAACTTTGATGCTTATTATGCTGATTGGCAAGGGGCCAAAGTCAGATTCGTCAACCTGACGAAGAAATTCACCAATGTTGCTGCCCCAACGCAACATGAAATTCCTAATGCTGGAGCCTTAACTCAGCCGACTGAAGAACATGCCAGCACCACTGATGAAGTTCAGGCTGCTGATGAAAATGCCAGTTCCAGGGCTGATGATCCCATTCCAGCCGCTGAATAAATTGCCAGGGCATCCACCAGTGGTGCGCCTGAAGAAACTGAACAAGTCAGGGAAACTGCATCAGTTGCGCCTGAGGAAAATCAACCAGATTCCTCAGCTCCTCCTGCGCCAACACCAACTCCAATTCTTCCATCTGCTTCTGATGTGAAGAAGACCAAGGCTGCAGAGCAAGCTGCAGTGAAGAAAAGGAAGGCATCAGCTGCGTCAAATTCTTCGGCTGCGAAGAAAATGAAGCCAACGACCAGCTCACTCGAAAATCCAATTGATGCTATTCCGATTTCCTCCATGCCATCAAAGGACCTTGTTCCTTTTGGAGAAGACTATGAGATCCCAAGCGGATCTGCTGAAGAAAATCATTCTGCTGCTTCGTTAGAGCCGATTAATGAAGAAATTGAAGTGGAAGCAATCCCTTCAACCCCAATCGTTTCCTCGCCTATGCCTCAGTTCACAGCTGAAGATGCCGGTGTTGAGGAACTTGAAGAAGATGTGGATATTGGAAGCACAACGCCAATGATGAACGATGACTTTTGGGAAAGTCAGCATCCAAATTCTCCAATATTCACCCCAATCCAACAGATACCTCAGTCCCCTGCTCCAACTGTTCAAATGGGCTCTGAAGAAACTCATCCCACTTCATCTGTCCATGAAGAAATTCCAGCCACTAGTGCTGATAAACCTGCTGCTGCTGATCCTCAGACTGCACCTGTTGAGAAACAAGAAATTCCTCAGCCTGAAGAACCTGAGCTCGCGATTCCTGAGGTGGTGATGCAACTCACTGACACCCCTCTGCCAAAGCCAAAGAATCCGTTCTCAAGCAAACAGAAGTTCAAGGCTGAAGATTTCTTTGCCGAGCATGTATTCTTCACTGATTATAATCCATATGATTCTGCTCGCATAAGGAAGAGGCGTTTCTGGACTGCCAGCCAAGCCAATTTCTATTCCTCAGTGCTCTTCAACAAAGACAAAGTCTTCGATCATGCACATATTCCTCATGTGGACATGGACTCTCTGCCCGGCTTTGAGCCAGTCCTCAGTGTTCTTCACAACGCAGGACTTCTGAATTTCTACATTGATATTTGTGACTGGAATGAAGAACTCATTCTTCAATTCTATGCAACTCTGCACATCACCGGAGACGCTGAAGACGTGAACTCATGGGTATTAGACTGGATGTCTGAAAATACTCACTACAAGGCACCAGCAACTAAATTGCTTCGTGCTCTACCACTCAGTCCTCCACTTGATGGTGCTCGTTGTATCTACAATGAACCAGAACTTTCAAATCACTATATGCAAGTGCTGATGAAGCCTTTGAAGCCAAGGCAGGCCCCACGAACCAAATTCCTCGTCAAGGAATTACTCTATGTGCCTTAGACTGTCTATCGAATTCTGACGAAGACAATGAGTCCTATCAAAGGCCACGACTCAAATGATGAAGAAGTCGTTGGCATCATGAAGAATATGCTTTTCAGCATCATTCATGGCGTTCCCGTCAACTTCCATGATTTCTTCATGAGGACTCTGGCCAATATTGCTATGTCACCATTCGAGCTGAAGCCCTATGCTCCTTGGATTATGAGATTCATCAGGGCAAGATCTTCACTGAATTACAAAGCTGACACTCTGAACCACGGTAGCTACTTGCCTCCCATTGAAGTCCTCAAACGGACAGTTTCATCAGCTGATGATAAAGGCAAGGCCGCTGCTGTGATCGATGAAGGCATTCGTCCATTGGATGGTCAATTTCGCAAGGCTGCATCTTACTCTACCAATGCCGATTCTGCCATAGATGACTCTGCCGCAAATACCTCAGCCAAGAAAAATCCTCAAGCCACAGCACCCAGGGTGATGACTGACCGTGAGTTACTCCTCAGTCTTCATCAGAAGGTTGATCGCAATCACAAATGGGTAAAGCGTCAGTTTGGTGCACTTCTTCACAATATGACCTCAACACACAATGCAGTGAAGAAGAACCAATACTACCTTCATGAAACCTTCAACCGCACCTGGGCTGTCCTCAGTCATGTCTATAGCGCTGAAGAACTGAAGACTATGGGTCTCAAGGAAGAATTTGACTGGTCTGCACCTCCTCCGAAGAAATTCAAGAGGGTCAAAATTCCTCCACTGGTGGCCAACTCTTATTCTTCATCACGTGACACTGATGAGTATGAAGATTTGGACGACACTGCGGCAGGCCCTGCTATAACAAACAACCCCGACAACGCTGGCGCTCCTCCATCGACTTGAAATTCTTCAGGGGCGTTAGTCCTCAGTTTCAATCCTTTTGGTCATTTGATGACAAAGGGGGAGAAATCTGAGTTAGTCTTCAAGCGGGTCTATATTAAGGGCATTTTTTTAAGTTACAACTCTCGTTCTTCTGAAACTTTTATTTGGATCGAGTTGTAATCTTAAACCCGATGGTGCGCTAATACTTTTGTTGCATTATGCTTTGCATGCTTATTCCTCGTTAATGACATTGCACGCATGCTGAATCTCATCAGGCACCATATTTCATCATGCATTTCAAATTCTTCATATTATATATCAAATGCTTGTATGAATTACAAGATATAGGGGGAGATCTCCATGATTCAACTCTTCAAGTGTGCATTGCCTCAAAAGCAAATTCCTCACTATGCACATCTTCAGGGGGAGTTCTTCTATATCTTGTAATGAAATTCCTCAATATCAGTGTATACACTTCATATGTTTATCCCCGTTGAAAACTTAACCTATGTTTTCATCAATCACCAAAAAGGGGGAGATTGTAAGTGCATCTAGTGCCCCGATTTTGGTGTATTGAAGACTTATAGGTTAAGGGACTAATGCATTTATGAGTGTACACAGGTCTATAAGTCTATGAGGAGTTTGATATTTACAGAGAAAGTCGACCCCTAAAAATGAAGTTCTTCAACTGAAGACTTTGATATTCTGAAGACTTTCTGAAGACTTTGAAAGTGAAGAAATTGGTGTGACCTTGAAGACTTGGTATTCATTTGTGGAACATGAAGCGTGAAGACTTTTGTTTTCGTAGTTTCATTTTCTCTTTCTTGAGTCATAGGAAACACCGTACTGTTAAAGGGGGTCGAGGAAATACTAAGGAAAAATTTCCATGTGATGCTCAACTCAAAATCCTACACCTACCAATCCCTTCGAGTGAAGCCTTTGGAAATCTCATATAGTTCAGTCACTTTCCTCAGTGACAGAGATGAAGTTCTTCTGGTCGCTGATGAATTTGTTCTGACTGAGGAGTTAGGAATTCGTCAGTGCGAATTACCTACACAGTGAGGAACATGATAGCCCTGAGGAATTTGAGAGTCAAATTTCCGACCGTTGCTGTGCTGCGCGCCAGCTGTCCCAAAATATCTTATCCACCTAATGGTCATATCATTGAAGGGCATTTATGTCTTATGATGTCGGGCTGCTCCCTAGGCTATAAATAGCCGCCCCCTACAACCACTAGTTGGTTGGCTGCTCCGAGAGAACTTGACACTTGTCATTTGAGAGCAACCCATCCTCCGAGGACTTTGAGCGAAAATCATCTAGTGAGGAAAACCCAAAAACAAACCCCTACAAACCCAAAGTGATTGAGCATCACTGAAGAAATTGATCCTGCGTGGATCCGACGCTTGTTACCTTTGAAGACTGTGCTTCTTCCAGATGGTTAGGCGTCAAGGTCTAGAGCATCCAAGAGGAATTGTGGATCGCTGAGTGACCAAGTCTGTGAAGGTTTGGAAGTCGCCTGAAGACTTACCACGAGTGATTGGACGAGGTCTGTGTGACCTTAGTTCAAGGAGAATACGGTGAGGACTGGGTGTCCTGAGCTGCGTGCTCAGCGACTGGGTGTCCGGGACTGTGTGTCCTCGAGTTTAAATACTCAGCCGCTCCAACCAGACGTACAACTGAGACAGCAGTTGGAACTGGTCTACCAAATCATTGTCTTCACCAACCTAACTGGTTCTATTTCCTCAACCCTTCCATTTCCTCATTACTGTGTTGAGTGTTTGTTCATATCTGTGTTTGAAGACTTTGACTGAAGACTTTCTTAATTTCCTCAGTTCAATTTCTTCAGTCTGTTTGTCTTCATCTTGTGTTATCCTGTGATTACGCTTTCTGTACTCTGTGCTAGTCTTCATTTCATCATGGTGACCATGCTTGTATTTTGTCATGCTTACTTCTGAGTACTTATTCCGCTGCTAATAGTTCTTCGCTAAGGAATTTCCTCACCGGCAAATTCCTCAGTGAAGAATTCATAAAAATCGCCTATTCACCCCCCCTCTAGTCGACATAACGCACTTTCACACGCTGCAGCCCGGGTCCTTGTAGGCAAGGCCTTCCGCACAGGATTTTATTGGCCAACAGCCCGGGCAGATGCTCAGGACTTAGTCCAATGATGCGTCGGTTGCCAGCTCTTTGCTAATCAGAGCCACATGCCACCCACCGCCCTCAAAACTATACCCATCACCTGGCCGTTCGCGGTCTGGGGGCTTGACATGGTTGGACCCCTTAAAGGGGGAACCCACAAGAACAAATACTTATTGGTCATGGTGGACAAATTCACCAAATGGATTGAGGCCAAGCCGGTTAAAACGGCAGAATCCGGACCTGTGGTAGACTTCATATCCGGGGTAGTACACCATTTCGGCGTCCCCCACAGCATCATCACTGACAACGGCACGAATTTCACGGCCGACGAGGTTAAACTCTGGTGCAAAAACATGGGCATCAAGCTCGATTACGCTTCAGTCTATCACCCCCAAACTAACGGTCAAGTCGAGCGAGCAAATGGTCTAATCATGAGCGGCATCAAACCCAGACTAGTGCGGTCCCTCAAGGAATCTAACACGCAGTGGGTAGAGGAGCTCGACTCCGTACTCTGGGGGCTGCGGACCACGCCAAACTGAACTACTGGATTCACACCATTTTTCATGGTATACGGCGCAGAGGCAGTCTGCCCTGCGATATAATTCATGACTCACCTCGTGTGTGCATGTATGAAGAAAGAGAAGCCGAGTTGGATCGGTAGGACAGTTTGGACGCCTTAGAGGAGGAGCGGGACGTGGTAAAGGCTCGTTCCGCATTTTATCAGCAGCAGGCTCGAAGATATCAAAGCAGAGAAGTACGGGCCAAAACTTACAATGTTGGCGAACTTGTTCTACGCCTGCCGGACAAGAAAAAGGAAAAACTTAAGCCCAAGTGGGAAGGTCCCTTCATCATCGACCAAGTCCTGACCGGCAGAGCATACCATCTACGTAACGCATCTGACAACCGACTCGAGCCAAACCCATGGAACGCAGCCCGTCTCCGAAGATTCTACGCCTACCGCCGGACTCAGAGTTCGTCTCACTCCCCCGTCCACCTTCTTATATTTTTTACTGTCTCTTGTCCCCCTCCTTCTTCCCACTTTTTTTCAATACCTTTTTAGGCTGATTTGCACTTTGTTCGCACACACTTGATGTGCTCCTAGCACTCACTATACCAGGGGGCTTCTTTAACAGAAGCTTATTCACACGGGCTTCATGCCCAATACATGTGTCATACTTCCGCATGTACCTTTTATTCATCATTATATGCATCGATATGACTTAAGTTTTGGCCAAGCTGGGTTGCCTGGCTCCTGTGCTTACCCCTACGTTCCTGATTGTTCGGCTAGGAGGTAAAGGGAGCACCTCTGCGATTGTTACTGCCGGGTCAGCCGGATGTGTACCTCAGACTGGGTGAAGCCGAAAGCTAGCGTTCTTAAGAGAATATTCGGTCGGTGACTTGAAAGATGATTTGTTACTTACTTATTTATCTGCCGCCAGATGCTTTTTCTGCTATTTTCGCAGTCCGGCATTGCACTTTAGGGCATGCCTCCCAGGGAAAGGAACCCTTAACGGAACTATTCTCCCTGGAAGATGTTTCTTACTAACCATGTAATATAACATAGCTAGTTGGGCACTTGTCTGATAAAGCAATTATGACCCCGACGCCTTGTCTCCATGCATGCCCCGGTTCTTTTATAACCGTAAGGGTATTCGGACACACTCCGGACTGTTGGGTCCCGAGGTTGAAGCGAAATGGTCCGCAAAGTCAAACGATCTACAATCCGGCTAGAAGGCATTCTACATGTCATTTAAAAAAAAATTACATCGTCAAACTGACTGATTGTACTCCTCTTCAATCCCATCTAACAGGCTGTCTAATTTACTGTCCTGTTGGGAATATTTCACGGCCAACTCTACTTGGCCGTACATCAAGCTCACAGGGATCTCCTTCCCATCAGGCCCCGCAGGTCCGACCTCGGCCATGTGGTTCGGGTCAGCCTTCGGGTACCGCGTCTTCACCATGGCCCAGGCCTCCCTGGCGCCTTGAAGGCAGGCCGATATCTTCCACAAACGGAGGCATCGCCGTGCTCCCTGAAGCTTCTCAGCAAGCCCTCCAAGGCCCTCGGGCAGAGAGACGGAAGGCCATAAGGCCTGAACAACGCCACTCATCGCCTGCCGAACACGTTCAAGCAGTTGCACCAGCTCGGGAAGTTGGTCACCCGTTGAACTGGGCATTTCCTCCACAGGGCGACCTGTGAGCACACCTAAAGACACATTTCTGTCAATCGACTTCCTCGCCGAATTCCTATTTTCAAAGGAATTCGCTCAAGCACTTACTATAAATGCCGCGACGAAGCCGCTGATTCTCCTTCACGGAGCCAGACAGCTGGGCCCGAACACCTTTCAGCTCTTCTCCTAGCTAGGTGTGGGCATCTTGGAGCTTGTTTCTCTCCTGCTGCACCTTCATAAGCACCCACTCGCCGGCCTTTAGCTGACGCAGTAGCTGTTGCTTGTCCGGATCTAGTCCGGCGCCCTCTGCAATATTATTGTCAGATTTACGCACACGCCACACTTTGTTAACTACGTATCTTTTCGAAGTACGTATTACCAGCGGGGGTCTCTGTGGCTCCCCCTGGGCTGGCTAGTGCGGCCTCAAGTTGGGCCTTACACTCTTGAAGCTCCTGGGACAGGTGGGTATTCTTCTCCGTAAGATCCTGCATAATAAATGATCCTTAAATCAGTTGTTTTAACTATTTTAAGTCTCGGGGGCTACTAGCATATATAACTATTAAAATTACTTACCCGTATGTCCTTCACATACTGCTCCGTGGCTCTGGTTAAACCATCTTGAGCAGCACGGAGGTGCGCGTTTCCCGCATCAAAGGCATTCAACGCCTCCGGGGAAAAACACGCGTCACGAAGAACTGTCCGGCGATGTCTGTGATTCATGGCGCTCTCCACCTCAGATCGGGTGGCGGACAGCCTGTCGGCATCCTCTGTCGGAGGAGCATCCGGCTCTTGCCTTGTGTTCGCCTCCACTTCCGGACCACGCGATGGAGCATGGCTGGCGGAGGCTTGATTGGCAACCTCTCCGGACACTGTCCGGCGAGCGCTCTTCCTCCTGGAAAGAGTTATGAGCGTTAATATACCTCATAGGGATCCTTCCCTTAAAAACAATGGTGCGCCGTACCGTTGCGGCGACGTTTCGATTTGCGTCGCACTCCTCTTCCGCCTGCTGGGCCGAACTGACCCTTGCTGGACAGCCGCCGCAGGTTCGGCTTCCCTCCTTAAAGGCGCCTCCTGCGATGTACCGTCAGTATAGGATGGTCAGAATTAAGCATAGATCAAATGATGGTGTCAAGACCTCGGTCGCAGTCACCTGGGAGGCCGGAATCAAGCTGGGGTAGTCAGCCGTAATGGCGACTAGAGCATTGTCCATGCTAAGTTGGTGGAACACCCTGTCAATCAGCTCCACCTTTATGTTCGGATCCTCTTCGGAGGTCGGATCAAGGGATCGTTCCGGATCCTCGGGCTGTGGAGTTAGGCTTCGTATGCCCTCCACATCCCGGCGCAGCTCCTGCGTCGAAATCACAAAGTAAAATACTTGACTTTGGAAGTATGGATCGGGTAGATAAAACGTCTTCTTACCCAGCTCCGAGGGTTATTCATGGAGAATCCGTTCAATGGATTCGTGCGGAGGAAGTCCTCCTCCTCCCCCTTGTACAAGCCGGACAGGATCTTTGCCAGATCGGCTGCCGAGCTCGGCTCTTTGCGGCCATGACGGGTGGCGTCGTCTTCCCCGTTGAAGTTCCACATAGGGTGGCCCCTATATTGGAGTGGCTGCACCCCTCGCATAATGCACGTGGCCATGATTCCAATCATGGTCAATCCGGAGTGGGCCAGTAACCTAATCCAGCCCATCAGATAATGGACGCTCCCATCCTCCTCCCGTTGAGGGCTCCGTGGGTGCCAACTCAGGCATTTCTTCAAGGGAGCATTGCTGAACTCCGGGAGGCCGATCCGAACTGGATCCGGCAGAGGGGCGTCCTCCATGTAGAACCATTCCGAAGGCCAGTCTTCGGACGCCTTCTTCGGGGTGCCGGATAGATATCCGGTCCCAGCAATGCGCCATATTTCGGCTCCGCCCACTTGATATATCGACCCCTCATAGGAACGGGGTACAAGGCAAAACAATCTCTTCCACAGCGCAAAATGGGGCTCGATGCCCAGGAACAGCTCGCAAAGAGCTACAAAGCCCGCGATGTGCAAAATGGAGGCAGGTGTGAGGTGGTGAAGCTGGAGTCTGTAGAACTCCAGGAGCCCCCGGAGAAACGGGTGTATGGGAAATCCGAGTCCCCTTATTAGATAAGGGACGAAGCATACCCGCTCTCCTTTGGAAGGGTTGGGGACGCTCTCCGCCTGCTTTCCGCCCTTAAAGGTGGCCAGTCCGGCTCGAACCGGAACCATGAAAGCTGGGGGAAGATATCCCTCGGTTTGGAGCGCCACTAGCTCGCTATGCGGAACGGAGCATCTCTCCCAATCTCTTGGCTTAGGGCTGGGAGCGCGAGAGGAGGAGCCGCGTCGACTATCCATGATGGAATGGATTTTTGTCAGAAGCGCTTCGATGAGAACTTGCGAATGGAGGATGGTGTGAGCTGGATCTGGATCCTCGCCTCTCTTATAGGCGGCTCGTTCGCACGGCTAGGGGGTAAAATGTAAAGATACCCTAGTTTTTCGCATTCATACGACACGTGGAAGAAGACCATTATTGGACGTAGAAGCCAAGGAGCGCAACATTTATAAGGAAGCCGGACACTATTCGACAGGAACATGAAGTTTGAAGGAGAACCCGCCTTGCAACGCCGAAGACAATATACGCGCCGGACTCGTCATCACTAAAGCCCGGTTCGCGGGCTACTGAGGGAGTTCCGGACTAGGGGGTGTCCGGATAGCCAGACTATCGTCATCGGCCGGACTCCAAGACTATGAAGATACAAGATTGAAGACTTCGTCCTGTGTCCGGATGGGACTTTCCTTGGCGTGGAAGGCAAGCTTGGCGATACGGATATGTAGATCTCCTACCATTGTAACCGACTTTGTGTAACCCTAGCCCTCTCCAGTGTCTATATAAACCGGATGGCTTTAGTCCTTAGGACGAACAACAATCATACCATAGGCTAGCTTCTAGGGTTTAGCCTCCTTGATCTCGTGGTAGATCCACTCTTGTAACACACATCATCAATATTAATCAAGCAGGACGTAGGGTTTTACCTCCATCAAGAGGGCCCGAACCTGGGTAAAACATCGTGTCCCTTGTCTCCTGTTACCATCCGCCTAGACGCACAGTTCGGGACCCCCTACCCGAGATCCGCCGGTTTTGACACCGACAATCCCTAACCCCCCGAGGTCTTTGGGACGACACGCCGCATCCCAACAAACCATGTGGTACTTGCGTTTTGGTCCCGTCCCTTCCCAAAAGAAACGAGACCTGGGCGTGTCCATCTTGACATGAACGCCTTCTGCCAGTAGGAACAATGCCATCGCAAATTGCGGCAGCGAGGATAGGCTCGCATTCGTGAGAATTAGCCTAGCTGCGGAGGACATGAACTTCCCTCTCCACGGACACACCCGCCCACCGACCTTAGTGCAAAGCGGGGCCCAACCATCTATCAAGATACGCTTGGCATCCAGTGGTAAGCCCAGGTAGGTAAACGGGAGGTTGCCAAGTTTGCAGTTAAGCTGGTCCGCAATACGCTTGCTCTCAGACGAACCTAACCCTATGGGCATCACTTCACATTTGTGGAAGTTGATCTTGAGGCCCGACATGAGTTCAAAACTGATCAATAGAGCTTTGATCGTGGCCATGCTGTGTATGTCTGGTTGGAACAACATAAGCGTGTCATCCGCGTACTGTAAGTGCGAGACCCCCCCTGGGATGAGGTGCCCCAACACCCCTTTGATGTGGCCTGCCTCCGTTGCTTTACGAAGCAAGGCCGCAAGCGCATCAACCACGAAGTTGAACAAAAGCGGTGACATAGGGTCACCCTGGCGTAAGCCACGCTTGTTTCTGAAGAAGTTCCCTACTTCTCCGTTCACCGAGACCGCAGTATGGCCCCCCGAGACCAACTGCATTACTCTGTGAACCCATGTCGACGAGAATCCTCGGCTAATTAGGATTCGTCTAAGGAAATCCCAGTTGACGCGGTCATAGGCCTTTTCGAAGTCTAGTTTGAGTAAAATCGCCGGTTCGTGCGTGCGTCTAAGTTCGTGCAGGGTCTCTTGAAGCGCGAGCGGGCCTTCCAAGATGTTCCTACCACGTATGAAGGCAGATTGGGTTCGGCTATTGGTGTGGTGAGCTATCGGAGATAACCTAGTGGCACACCCTTTGGCGCAGATTTTGAAAGGGACATTAATGAGCGCAATTGGCCTGTATTGGCGAATATTGTCCGCACCAGGCACTTTCGGGATTAACGATAGCACTCCGTAGTTTAGCCTAGCTATATCCACGAATCCACGCATGAAGCCATTGCACACCGCAAAGATGGGTTCACGCAATAGTGGCCAGAAATGCTTGAACATCGCCACCGGCCACCCGTCGGGCCCCGGTGCCGTGTCAGATTTCATACTTTGGATAGCATCGTCGATTTCCTTAGGGAGGAACGCGAGACCCAGCTCGTCATTCTCGGAATCTAAGACTTTTTGTGCTGGAAGCCACACATCCTCTCGCAACCGCGCACATTGAGGTTCGTCTGTCCCCATCAAGCTGATGTAAAAGTCATAGATATGTTTGCTGATCTCTGATTGCGGAAGAAGGAGCCCTTGCTCCGTCTGCAGTCTAAGGATTAGGCATTTTCTGCGGCAACCATTCACGTACGCATGAAAATAGCCAGTGTTCGCGTCACCCTTGAGCGTCCACTTGAGGCCTCCCCTACGCCTCCAATATTCCTCCTCCGAATGAAGCAACGCTTCGACTTGCCCTTCTAAGGCGTATCAGTGCGCCCATTCTTGCTTCGAGAAAGGGCGCGCGTCAGCTTGTGTATCAAGGGTTGCAATCTCGGCGAGAAGCCGCGCCCTTAGAACTTTGTCATCCCGCCCCTGGTTCGCACCCCATCCCTTGAGGCTTGCACGCAGGCGTCCCCCGACCGCGTTCCAGAACTCCAAAGGGCCGCGCTGCTGGCCCGTGGCGTGGACACTTCTTATCCATCTTTCCCTAAAGATAGCGTCAAAGTCAGGGACTTCGAACCATGCTATTTCGAAGAAGAAGCGTGGGCTACGACGAATCTTATCTTCCCCTGAAGATAAGATAAGATAAGAGGAGCATGATCCGAGCCGATCCGTGTTTCTGCCAGGAGCGAGCTAAGTGGAAACACCACTTCCCATTCTGGAGACACGAACACGTGATCTAAAACAGATCGAACCGGGGCTAATTGCTTGTTAATCCAAGTATATCTTGCCCCAGTCCTTGTCACTTCCCTAAGTGACATTGACGCAATTGCATTATTAAACATGGCCACCCTTGGCCAGTTGATATTATCATTGCTTTTATCCGCATCAGAGCGGATAAGGTTGAAATCGCCATCCACCATAAGAGATACATGGGTTGCGGCTACTGCCAACACCTTGGCTTCGAGTTCTCCCAGAAACTCAGCCGAGCGCGAGTGATCAGCTGAGCCGGAAACTTGCACGACCACGAGTTTGCAAAGCGAGGCTCTCACGCATATATTGGCAGCGAGGAAGAAGGTGCCTGCCTCCCAGGACAGCACCTCATAAGTGGCACCACAGAAACCCAGCAACATGCCACCCGAATGGCCGTTTGCCGGACTATGATGCCACGAAAAACGCTCAGGGGGATCTATGGCTAAGACATCCTGGTGTCGAAAATTAGATTTGATGGTTTCCTAGAGCCCTACGATATCTATCCCTTCCTTGCGGATGTAATCTCTGAGTTGGGTACGCCTCCTCGAGTGGCCGTAGCCACGGATGTTCCAAAACAACGCCCGCATCTAAATAACGCGGTTACGCAGGTGCACACCTCTGGAGGTGATCGCCTTGGCCACGCGCCTCACCTTGCCGCAGCGAGGCGAGGGGGGAGCAGCAACCCCTGTTGTTGTCTCCCCTTCGGGCTGGAGCAATGGCTCTGTCGAGGTCTCACCCTCGATAGCCAAGCGCTCCGCGTGTTGGGCAGCCGCCGCTGCGAGTGCCACCGGTGCCATCTCCTTGGCACGCACCAGCGAGATGAGATCGCAAACCCCGCCCTCGCACATCGGGGCAACCCCACTCTTCGTCAGCACCTCACCTAGATGATCGTCCGAAAAAGCGTCCAAGATTGCAAAACGGGGGAGTGGGTTACCTGAGGTTTCCAGATTCTTCTGCGCTTGAAGGAGTTGGGCGCGTTGGAGCGAAGGCATGTTCCCCTTGGCGCCCTTGGCCCGCGTTCTGGCATGCACAGGGGCCACCTGCCCCTCCACGACGGCCTTGGATCGCTTGGCCTTCGGGAAAGACGCCATCTTGTACATCTCCAACGCGGTCGGGGCCGGGCTGGGCACCGCCAGCGCCATCACCGCCTGACGGGGCGTCTCCGGCGCACCCAGGAGCTCCAGCGCGCCCTGCCTCCGCGCTGACCTTGCGCACGGCCACCTTCTTGAGCTGCTGCGACGCGCCGAGCTTGTTGGAGCTGCGGCCTCCTTGGGACGGGGAGAGCGAGGCAAGAGGCAGCGAGTCCACTGACACCGCGATTGGAGTGTTGGCCTCTCCCAGCGGTTCCTCCAGATGGCCCGCATCGGCCTCCGCCACCGCCCGCACCGGGGGGATGTGACCGAGCCCAGGTTTGAGCCATACTGGTTTGGGATTGAGAGCGCCAGTTCCATGGACCTCCCCTCCAGAGGCAACTCCAACGGAAGCATCGCCGCCCGGTTCGTCGCGCCGCCCTTGTTGTTGATGCCCAACTTCTCCCAGGCCGCCGTGTCAATGGAATCGTCCCCCATGCTATCATCTGCCGCCTTATCTTCGTCCCTGGGGTCGTCGCGCCCCGCCCCATCCGGACCCTTGCCGTGCTGAGGAGGTGGGACTGGCAAGGCGGGCGCCGTGAGTTGCTCCGGGGGGAGCTCGAGCTTGATGTGGATGTTGAAGCCCTCGCCATTGAACCAGATCTGCACCAGTCCATGCAGCTTGGCGGGGCTGCGGCATGCGAATCGCATGCGCACAGGGCCCAGGCAGATGAGAGTCTCCTCGTCAATCCGCAGGGGGCGGCCGAGCATGGTGGTAGCCGCCATGAGCAGGTCGGAGCGCCGCAGCTTTGGTGGAACTCCGCCCAGTTTAACCCACACCTCGGGCATCGCTAGAGCTTTAGAAGCATCGAGAACCGCATCACGGATATCCACCATTAAATTGTTGAGAGAGGGGAAAAGTTTGCCGCTTCGTGTTGCCATCCTGAGCATCGCCGGATTCGGGAAAACCGTCGAGAAAGCCCCTCCCTCCATCGGTGAGATCTGCCAATCCCACAAACCCTCAAACAGATGAGGCAGCTCCACTTGAAGGATCTCGAACGTGAGCGCGCCGGACGGAGTGGAGAGCACCGCCGCGTTGGCCCCCAACTGGATCTGGGGCTCCTCTCGCGAATCTTCCGGGTACTGGAGGCAGAAGAAGCCTTCGCCCGAGATGGCGTGGCCCATAGTTTGGAGAAGCAGGGGCTTGTCGCGGGTCGGGCACTGCGTCGACGTGTCCCCCTCCTTGGTGCACACCATGCACAGGGGCTTGAAGGTGCACAGGTTCTGGTAGTGGCCTGTGCGCCCGCACCTGAAGCACTCCGGGACATCGGCTTCCTCAATGGGGATGGGTTCCTCCTCCGTGCCCTTGGACGAGCCCGTCGCCTCAGATCTGGGCAGGAGGGGCGGCTTGTAGGCCCCCGCCCCCGTAGGCTTGGATTTCTTCTTCGCTTGAGCTTCGCAGCCCCGCTCGCCGCCCGCCGCAGGCTGCAGGCCCTTGCGCTTGAGCTCGAGGCCGCGCTGCTTGTACTCCGCCTTCTTCTTATTCTTGCGCTCCTGCTCCTTGAGCCACCACGCTGGCGGCGGCCCCAAGCCACCTTCGTCGTCGGCCCGGCCACGGTTGCGGTCCCGCGGCGGATCCATGGGGGGCTTTTCCCCACGGCGGTCTTGCTTGGAGCCCATCGACACAACTTCCGCAAAGGAGCGTCGCAGTGGAGGAGGGGGAGGGGTGGGTTAGAGGAAGCGTGCGGAATGGCTGAAACGTCGCACCTCCGCGGCGGAAGCAGGGAAACCTAGCGAGGGGGTTAGGGTTTCGCGAGGGATCCAGAGCCATTTATATGGCCGCGCTGGGTTAGGCGAAACGGGCTGGATTGCCTCCTGTGGGCCGGGCTGGGCCCGGACTGCCACGTTTCCCTGCACCCCAGGCCCGTCCGGAGACTGGGCGCCAGCCCACTGCTGCCCCGTAGATGGGCCGAGCGCCATCCCAGCGGGCCGGCCCACCCAAGACATAGGCGCAGCCGCCGCAACCCTAGGATGCTCCTCTTCCAGCACCGGCTGCACCGCCGCCGCCGCCATAGGAAGCTCCGTCGCCGGGTGTCGGTGTCAGAACCGGCGGATCTCGGGTAGGGGGTCCCGAACTATGCGTCTAGGCGGATGGTAACAGGAGACAAGGGACACGATGTTTTACCCAGGTTTGGGCCCTCTTGATGGAGGTAAAACCCTACGTCCTACTTGATTAATATTGATGATGTGTGTTATAAGAGTGGATCTACCACAAGATCAAGGAGGCTAAACCCTAGAAGCTAGCCTATGGTATGATTGTTGTTCGTCCTATGGACTAAAGCCAACCGGTTTAGATAGACACCGGAGAGGGCTAGGGTTACACAGAGTCGGTTACAATGGTAGGAGATCTACATATCCGTATCGCCAAGCTTGCCTTCCACGCCAAGGAAAGTCCCATCCGGACACGGGACAAAGTCTTCAATCTTGTATCTTCATAGTCTTGGAGTCCGGCCGATGATGATAGTTCGGCTATCCGGACACCCCCTAGTCCAGGACTCCCTCAGTAGCCCCTGAACCAGGCTTTAATGACGACGAGTCCGGCATGCATGTTGTCTTCAGCATTGCAAGGCGGGTTCTTCCTCCGAATAATTTATAGAAGATTGTGAACACCAGGATAGTGTCCGGCTCCGCAAAAATAAATTCCATGCACCAACGTAGAGAGAATAATATTACACAAGTTCAATCTGCTGACGTATTTTGCGGCGTGACGTCACACCACTACCAAGCCTTTACTAGAATCGTTTTTATTGTACCACCTCAGTGCGTTTAGCGAAGCGGTTTCCTTGGCACGTCTTGTCGAAACAGAGATTGTGTTCCCCTTATTCTGGGATTCCCATCAATACAGACGTGGGTAACCCAACCGCACCATTGATTGCGGCGCTTGGGGGATAAGCGAGTTTTATCAGGCTGGTGGGGACGCATGTTTGCGTCCGCCCATATAAGGGGATAAAGATCCAACCCTTTTACCTGTGCCTTCTTCCTCCTTGGCTTATCCAACTCTGCGAACTCGAGCTCCAGCGCCCAAGTCCGCACTCCTCACCTCAACCTTCTCCAACTATGTCCGGAGGGGGAGGCAAGTGGATGGCCTCCTCCGTCACGGAGGGGCAGATCCAGAAGCTGCGCACCGCCGGATATTTGTCCAGCAACATCGCGCACCGGCTCCCCGATGAGGGAGAGCTCATCCCTACCCCCAGGCCCCATGAGAGGGTAGTATTTCTTCCCCATTTACTCCTCGGACTGGGCTTCCCGCTTCATCCCTTTGTTCGGGGGCTCATGTTCTACTACGGCCTGGATTTCCATGATCTGGCCCCGAATTTCATCCTCAACATCTCGGCATTCATCGTCGTGTGCGAGGCCTTCCTCTGCATCCAGCCCCACTTCGGTTTGTGGCTCAAGACCTTCAGCATCAAGCCGAAGGTTGTGAAGGGCAGCCAAGCGGAGTGCGGATGCGCCATGGTGGGCAGGATGTCCCACGTTACTTGGCTGGAGGGCACTTTCGTGGAAACCATTAAGGGGTGGCAATCGGGGTGGTTCTACATCACCGAGCCGCGTGACCCTGAATGGGCAGCGGCCCCCCGAATTCAGATCCGGCATCCCTACACGGCTCACCTCCTGGAAAGAGAGTGGCTGGATCTGGGGTGATTCGGAGGAGCTGACCGGACTCCAAGCCTGTATCCAAAAGCTGGTGGACAAGAAGCTCAAGCTTGTCAACGTAGTCCAGGTCATGCTCATCCGCCGGATTCTCCCGTGCCAACGATGGGGTTTCAACATGTGGGAGTTCGATCCGGCGCAACACCAGACTCTGAGCGGGCTCTTCGACACTACATACGAAGATGTCTGGAAGGTGCTGTTCAAGGGCGCCGAGGCTCCCGCATCCGCCACCGAAGATCGCGGATTCAGCTTGCAGCGTCCGGCTGACGAGGGAAGTGATTTTGTCCTTTATGGAACGCTCGTTTTCCATAGTTTGACTCTATGCGGGATCTAAACTCCCTTTACCTTTGACAGGACTGGCTGGCGAAGGCCGAACAGACTATCTGTCCGACCCCATTGCCAGAGGACCCAGCGGACGCCCGCCTAACGGGGCTGCTGGCTCCGGCACCCCACGTGGTGCCGGAGAAGAAGGCCAAGAACAAGGCCACGGGGACTCGAAAGAGTTCCCGTTTTTAGGTGCTATGGGATGACGACTCCGAGGCTGACTCCTCTCACCAAGGTGAGGAGGAGAAGAAAAAAGCCTCTCCCCCAGTGGGGGGAGAGAAGAAAAGGAAGGCCTCCCCAACGAGGGAGGCCGAAGGGTCCAAGAAGGGAAAAGCTCTTCCCCTGGACTGCTCTGCCAACGCCCGTGACCACGACGAGGACTGGCCTCCAAGGGCCAAGCCCCTAGCGAGATCGTGAGTATCCGGACTCCCGAATAACTTCATGGTTTTTATTTTTTGCCACACAATGTCTTTCTAATGCCGCATACAACCCTGCAGTCCGCCCAAGGACGATCTTCCCGCTTCGTCGAGCGGGTCTTTAGGTGCGTCGGATATGGATTCTCTTCCGACTGCCTCCACCCCCCGTGACACGGACGATGCCGAGGTGGGATCCCGGGAAGGGACCCGCCAGGAGGAGGAGGCCCCGGAGGTGTCGCAGGACAACCTCCCGGACTTTGCACCGGACTTGGCTCCGGATCCCATAGTGGCTCCGGAGTCCAGCGGGCGGCCCCTTCGTAAGAAGGGCAAGACCGTGACACCGGCAGCCTCCGTCCAACCGGAGGCGCCGGATAGCTTGCTGGAGGCGCTTAATGGCGCCTCCATCGAAGAGGAACACCGCACCGTTATGAGTGCGGTGATTCAGAAGGTGCAGCTCGCCAAGAGCAGGCTGACCGAAGCCTGCAGCAGCCTTCTAACAGGGTTTGAGGTAAGAATTTTGATATATGTAAAATAGTACCGCATAGACAGTAGCCCCTGATGCTCGGTTCGGTGTTCGGAAAGAAAAGCCGGACTGAGGATCTTAAGAAGATATACGCAGGAGTCATAATAAATATGTCAATATGGGATTGCAGGCTGCGCTGCTGACCTCTGCCGCACTGACTGCGGAGGTTAATACTTTGAAGGAAAGCCTCGAGCAGTCCGAGAACAAGCTCGGCCGTGCCAAGAAGCAGCTCGAGGACAAGGAAGGTGAGTAACACCTTATTAAAATTGTACCTTACAGAAAAGGATTTTGGTTGCAAAAAGAATGACAAGGATAACGTGGGTATTGCAGGGGCCACTAATGAGGTGGCGACCCTGAAAGAGGCGGTGGCCGTGGCCGAACGCAATGCGGCCGCGGAGCACACCGAGCGAGAGAAGCAGGAGGCGCGGGTGGCGAGGTACAACAAGAGCTCCAGGATCTCGTGAAAAAACATGAGAGCCTGGAGCGTGACTCGAAGACTCAAGAGTCTGAGCTTGCAACGGCTCTTGAGAGTGCCAAAGCTGCTAAGGCCGAAGCCTACAAGGCCCTCCAAGAAATCGAGGAATTGAAGAAAATAGCGGCGGGTAAGGCATTTTTCATGCAAAGTAAGCATGTGAGTGTCAATTACCTATTACTTACCCGAATTCGGAGCTCTCCAGGAACGTTCACAGATTTTCCTCGCAACGTATCTGATGCCGCCGCATTCTACCGGGCCGAGGAGGGGAGCTCAACGGAGAACGTCTTCTGGTCTCAGTATGCTGAGGCCGAACATCCGGTGCCCCTTAGCGATCAGCTGAAGCAGCTGGTCGAGCTCCACAAGGTGGCCGAACAGGCCATGAAGGGCCTCATAGTTCGGCTACGGCCTAAGGAGGCCATGCCCGGGAGCTACTTCGGCCTGGTGCGACGGCTGGTGGATGCGTGCCCATGGGTTGAAGTCATCAAGCACTCCGCTTGTATTGAGGGTGCCCGCCGGTCCCTTGCCCGCGCAAAGGTGCACTGGGGCAAGCTGGATGCCCAGAAGCTCGTGACGGACCCGCCGCCGCAGGGCAAGGAGCACCGCACGCCCGAGATGTATTATAAGAGTGTGCTGAAGGGCGCCCGCACTATTGCGGGTGAGTGCTCCAAAGATGTAATATTTGAGTAGACTCGCATTTTGTTATCCTGTGCGCTGAAAACTTAGTTCATTTGCGCTAAGCAATGCATTTTAATTGAAAATATTACCTTCTGTGCAGCTGTTTATCAAATCTGAGAGATGGCAAGTCGTCGGCTTCAGCCCCCATGCCACGAGTGCTGGGGTGTTCGGGATAAATTTGAGCACTCTTGTTCCCATATTTGGGTCCATTTAGGGAGGCGCTCAACACAACGAACAAGGCAACCGGACTTATAATGCTTGAACACTCTCACTTAGCCATAGAATTCTATAATTTTAAATTTCGGCAAAGGCCCTAGTCTTCGGAAGGCCGAATTTGGGGCGCTATCCACGCCTGGGCCGGACAAAAACCGGCTCCTCGCTCTAAGCGGCATAAGTCTTTAGGGACTCGCAAAAAACCTCTCGAACAGCGACCAGCTCTCGCCTCATCATGACAGTCAATTTTAGCTTTCTCCACTGAGGCGTTAACCCAGCTCAACTGGGGCGCAATCGCAGTGGTTCTCCCAGTGCTACCTTAGCCGATACAACGGAACGTAAGGTACCAAAACATGGGAGCCGGGAAAACCCAACTATTGACCCAAGACATGATTCGGAGCTGACGCATATAATGCTATAAGTTCGGGGTGCCGCACTTGTGAAAGTGTTCGGGCTTATCACACCATGATGCGGGAAACATAAGCCCCTGGTGTATTTAGCCGTACCAAAACGTACGGATGCGACATGTCAAAAATGAACATATGTATAAAAGAGAAATGCAATTGGAAGCAAAAAGGTGCTGCATTACTTATTCAAGAAAAACTGCTGTAAGTGCAGAACGATACAAATGGTGCGATAAGCAAGGGATGGGACTGTTAAACATGTCCCCCTCCAGGGGTAGGCTGCGGAATAGTGCATAAAACAGATTTAATGCTCGTAATGGAGACCACTTGGATATTCATTGTAGCCTTTCTTCTTCCCTGGCTGTTGCATCGTGAGTTCGGCAGGTCTACTGCCAGACAGGGCCTCTGACGAACGGAGTCCTGTGGGTAAAAATAAAAAGGAAGAAGAAAAAAAAGAACGACACACTTGAGAGCCCCTGGTGTGGTTGAGCCGCAGTCTGGGCCTATCGTGGTCGCATCCCTCTCCCCATGCCCATGGTATCTTCAGAGCGTAATGGTGTACGCGAAGGACCTGTCTTGACGTTTTACAGGGGCTGGGGTTGGGGCCGCACTGCTACGCATGCTCGGAACGTGCCAGGTGGTCTTGTTGTAGGTTACTCCGGGCGCGCTTAGCTGTGTCCGGCTGCTTAACGGTCGGACTCGAGAATTGGCTTAAGAGGCTGCATTGTACTTCTCCCGCGAGAGCCGCTGTGTGTTCCTCTGTGCGGAGAGAACGTTCAGTGTTTCCGTTGACCGTGATGACTCCTCGAGGGCCTGGCATCTTGAGCTTGAGGTATGCGTAGTTCGGCACCGCGTTGAACTTTGCAAATGTGGTACGTCCGAGCAGGGCATGATAGCCGCTGCGGAATGGAACTATGTCGAAGATTAACTCCTCGCTTCGGAAGTTATCCGGGGATCCGAAGACCACTTCCAGTGTAACTGAGCCTGTACAATTGGCTTCTACACCTGGTATGACACCTTTAAAGGTCGTCTTGGTAGGTTTAATCCTTGAGGGGTCTATGCCCATTTTGTGCACTGTATCCTGATAAAGTAGGTTCAGGCTGCTGCCGCCGTCCATCAGGACTCTGGTGAGGTGAAATCCATCGACGATTGGGTCTAAGACCAATGCGGCGAATCCACCGTGGCGGATGCTGGTGGGGTGGTCCCTTCGGTCAAAAGTGATTGGGTAGGAGGACCATGGATTGAACTTCGGGGCAACTGGCTCCATCGCGTATACATCCCTGAGTGCACGCTTCCGCTCCCTTTTGGATATGTGCGTTGCGTATATCATGTTAACCGTCTGCACCTGTGGGGGGAAACCCTTCTGTCCTCTATTGTTCGGCGGTCAGGTCTCTTCCTCGTCATCGCTATGCATCCCCTTGTCATTGTTTTCGGCAATTAACTTGCCTGCATGCTTGAATACCCAACAGTCCCTGTTGGTGTGGTTAGCTGGCTTTTCGAGGGTGTCGTGTATCTGGCACAAGCGGTCGAGTATTCGGTCCAAATTGGACAGACCCGGAGTAGTTCTTTTGAATGGCTTTTTCCGCTGACCGGGTTTAGAGCCTCTGAATCCGGCATTGACTGCCGTATCCTCACTACTGTCGCCGTTAATGCGGCGTTTGTTTTTGTTATGACGCGACCTGCCATTACGGTCCTTGATATCCAGACTGCCAGAATTTTTGCTGAGGTTGTTGCTGCATGCTGCCAGCTGTCCTCACCCGCGTAGAAGCGGGTCATGAGTGATGTGAGGGCTGCCATGGATTTCGGCTTTTCCTGTCCCAGGTGCCGGGCAAGCCACTCGTCACGGATATTATGCTTGAAGGCTGCAAGGGCCTCCGCATCGGGACAGTCGACGATTTGGTTTTTCTTGGTTAAGAACCGTGTCCAGAATTGTCTGGCCGATTCGTCTGGCTGCTGAATTATGTGGCTTAGGTCATCAGCGTCTGGTGGTCGCACATACGTGCCTTGGAAGTTATCGAGGAATGCGGCTTCCAGGTCTTCCCAACTCCCAATTGACTCTGCTGGCAAGCTGTTAGGCCAATGCCGGGCTGGTCCTTTAAGCTTGAGGGGGAGATATTTGATGGCGTGAAGATTGTCACCGCGGGCCATGTGGATGTGAAGGAGATAGTCTTCGATCCAAACCGCGGGGTCTGTTGTGCCATCGTAAGATTCAATATTCACGAGTTTAAACCCTTCGGGGATTTGATGATCCATTACTTCGTCTGTGAAGCATAGTGGGTGTGCGGCACCTCTGTACTGGGCGATATCACGACGGAGCTCAAAAGGGCTTTGTCTATTTTGTTCGGCCCGGCCGGACTTACTGTGTCCGGCGCGACGGTTGTCGTCATGTATCATGGGGCGCCCACGCGATCCATAGATCGATCTTAATTGTCTTGCCCTATCCTCCAATATATCTCGCAAGTCCGGAGCGTTCCCCTGTGGCCTTGTGCTTTTCGAGCGATGCCGGGGTACGGGTCTAGTGAAGGGCCTAGAGGCCTCTCTGTCGCGACCACGGGGTGGTCAGTCAGCCGTATTGTCTCCTGGTGATGCAGGTTCATACGCCTCCTCCTCTAATCGGGGGAGCAGCTTGCGTTTAGGGTAGCTTTTGGAGGGGCGTTCGAGCTCATGCTCTTCGGCCGCGAGGACTTCAGTCCATCTGTCGGCTAGCAGATCTTGATCGGCTCTAAGCTGTTGCTGCTTTTTCTTGAGGCTATTTGCCATAGCCATAAGCCTGCGTTTAAAATGCTCTTGGTCGGCGGGATCCTCAGGCACGACAAATTCATCGTCGTCGAGGCTTGCCTCGTCTCCGAAGGGAGGCATATAATCCTCTACCTCTTCTTCTGCCGCTCTCTCATGAGGGCTGGCGTCTCCGTCTTCCTGCGCTGGATCTCGCTAGAGTGGGTTGTCTTCGGCACTGTTCGGTGTATTATTATCTCCGGTGCCGGAATCTTCATTCTTGCTGTGGCCGGATTTAGAGCGGCGCCGCTGACGCCGGCGCTTGGGCTGTTTCTTGGAGGGGTCATCCTTCGCTGTTCCTTCGCCATTCCCATCCTTTGGGATATCCACCATGTATATGTCATATGATGAGGTGGCTTTCCAGTGCCCGGTGGGCGCTGGCTCTTGGTCGTCTCCGGCATCGTCGTCCATACCGTCGATGTCTTCGGAGTCGTAGTCTAGCATGTCGGTTAGATCGTCGGCAGTGGCTACCAAGTGGGTGGTGGGTGGGCTTTGAATTTCTTCGTCGTCCGCATCCCAACCATCCTGACCGCAGTCCGGCCAGGGCTCTCCTGATAACGAGAGATACTTTAGCGAACTCAAGATGTCGCCGAAAGGTGAGTGTTGAAAGATGTCCGCTGCGGTGAACTCCATGATCGGCGCCCGATCAGATTCGATCGGAGGGGGTGCGGGAGGTGTAGAGTCCGGCAAGGAGTCCGGCACCTCGGAGTCACGAGCTTCATGAGGGACAAGGTCAGTGTTCGGCTCTATCGCCGTAGAGGTTGCAGCCCCCGAGGCGGTGTCTAGCCATCCGTCCTCGATCTGCGCAGTCGGCTCCGAATTGAAGATCGGAGCGGACTCGAGTGCGGCCTCCAGGGTACTGTCCGGTTGCAGAGCTAAATCATGCCCGTCTCGATAGTGCGGCACGCTCAGCTGTGGCTCGAATCCATCGAGGATCAAGTCCCCGCGGATGTCAGCCGTGAAGCTCAAACTTCCAAATCTGACCTAACGTCCAGGGGCGTAGCTTTCGATCTGCTCCAGTTGGCCAAGCGAATTGGCCCGCAGTGCGAAGCCGCCGAATACGAAGATCTGTCCGGGGAGGAAGGTCTCACCCTGGACTGCGTCGTTGATGATGATCGAAGAAGCCATCGAGCTTATCGGTGACGACACAGAGGAACTCTCAATGAAAGCACCTATGTCGGTGTCAAAACCGGCGGATCTCGGGTAGGGGTCCCGAACTGTGCGTCTAGGCGGATGGTAACAGGACACAAGGGACACGATGTTTTACCCAGGTTCGGGCCCTCTTGATGGAGGTAAAACCCTACGTCCTGCTTGATTAATATTGATGATGTGTGCTACAAGAGTGGATCTACCACGAGATCAAGGAGGCTAAACCCTAGAAGCTAGCCTATGGTATAATTGTTGTTCGTCCTATGGACTAAAGCCATCCGGTTTATATAGACACCAGAGAGGGCTAGGGTTACACAGAGTCGGTTACAATGGTAGGAGATCTACATATCTGTATCGCCAAGCTTGCCTTCCACGCCAAGGAAAGTCCCATCCGGACACGGGACGAAGTCTTCAATCTTGTATCTTCATAGTCTGGGAGTCCGGCCAATGATGATAGTTCGGCTATCCGGACACCCCCTAGTCCAGGACTCCCTCACCGGGCGTGGGGGATCCAGCGCGTGCTGTAGGAGCAGCCCCGCATCAGCCACCGCAAGGGAGCCCCGTCCCTCGCGACCCCACGAAGAACCCGGCGTCCTGTGCACGGCCGCCGCGACCCGACGCGGGCCACAGCCACCAGGCGCAAAGGCACGCCGACGTCCGGCCTTGAGAGAGCCCCCAAGCTCCTCGGCCCGCGACACGAAGTCGCCAATGGTGCAGGTCGCACGGCCGCCCGCCTCTGGCAACCCGTCGCCGTCAATCACCGCCTCCTCCTCGCCATCCGACTCCTCCTCCGCCAGAGCCCAAAAATGGCTCCCCGGCCACTTAACCACGCCCGTGGGGGGCTCGGCCGTCCGCCTGGGTGCAGGGGAGCGAGCCGTCTACCATCCCCCCGCTTGGCCCCCCGCCGAGACCAGAGCGACGACGCCGTGGTCGGCGGGGACGAGGCCCTGCGCAGCGCCGTCGCCACCATCGCCCGAGACGACCGCGTCGCCAGTCCGTACATGAGCCGTTGGGTCTCCCATGTTCGACTCCATAATTCTTCCTATCCCGATCCTGCACATATTCCCGACCCTCTCCATTGCTCGATTACACAGCCATATCACGCCTTCGACGACGCCCACGCCCACCAGTAACTCCGGCGAACTCCAGCGAGATCGCAGGGCCTGTTGAGGACGACCTGCTCGCCGTAGACCACATCATCTTCTTTGGCCCATCTTCCTCTTCACCATGGTGCACCTTCCCATTGCCGGACACGCCTACAACGACGGGAGTGACCACGCCCGAGCCGCGTGCCACCGCGGACAAGCTCCGACAACGCATCTTCGGACATTGTCCTAGTCAGCGTCCAGGCACGCGCACGCACCTCTTCGCCACCTGGCACCTGGCAGGAGGGCCCCACCGGTCAGTTTTCCTGTTAATACGCGTTTATGCAGAGTTTAGATCGATTTGTTGCCGCCTACACCACTTGGTACTGACTTGCAATTTTTTTTAAAAGTGGTACCAATTTGTTGACCTAGGCCAGTTATGGTACCATTGTGCAATTAACTCTTTGTGTGGAGCACTAACCAAAGCTATTTTGGGTGAATGCATATGTCATCGATGGGCTCATCCCGTGGTTTAGTGGTTCCAATCAATCAATCCTTTTACGGCTCCACCTTGCTCCCAAAATCCATGATTAAAATACTCAGTGGGGAGGAAGCCACACTCAAGATTGATGTTTGTCCCTCGCTGGCGTGTTCTGGGGACGGTCCCGGGATCGCAGCCGGCCGCGCCGCCGCATCATCAGCAATGACGTCAAATTCGATCGAGCCTTCTCTGCTGCTCCGCTCCTGCAACTGCAAGCATATATATACACACTGACCACTCACTCTTGGCTCCTCACAACGGCTTCCCACTACCATACTGACGATCGATAGCACACCGATCACTCTTGGACTTGGTACGTAAGCAATGGCGGCGGAAATCCAACAGCAGGACGCAGCCGAAGGCATTGTGATCGCCGGCGCCGGACTGGCCGGCCTCGCCGTCGCTCTGGGACTCCACAGGAAGGGCGTCCGGAGCGTGGTGCTTGAGTCGTCGCCGGAGCGTCGCACGTCCGGCTTCGCCTTCTTCACCTGGACCAACGCCTTCCGCGCGCTTGACGCCCTTGGGGTCGGAGACAAGATGAGGGGCCGACATCTGCAGCTGCAGGGGTATTGCTATGCATGATGTACTCGTTTTTGCTGTACATTTACAACAGTCCGGTGATGGGATGATGATATGTCTGTCTGTCTGTCTGTCTGTCTGTCTGTCGTTGGTCAGGTTGCGGGTCATGTCTTCGTCTACGGGGGAAATAGCGCGAGAAATGGATCTCCGGGTGAAAGGAAAACTGTGAGGAGATTCCCATGCATCCATCATATCGATCGATCTCAACTCTCTTCTTTGGTGCAATGGTGAAAGCAGAGTTTTCACTATGATGTTGGTGCAGGGGACCCCATGAAGTCCGCTGCGTGCAGCGTAACGTGCTGCTCCAGGCGCTGGAGGAAGAGCTGCCGCCAGGCACCGTCCGCTACTCCTCCAAGATCGTTTCCATCGACGACAAGGACGGCGGCGGCGACGGTGCCAAGATCCTCCATCTCGCCGACGGCTCGACTCTCCGTGCAAAGGTGCTGATCGGTTGCGACGGGATCAACTCGGTGGTCGCGAAATGGCTTGGGCTCGCGAAGCCGTCCGAGTCGGGGCGCACGGCCACGCGGGGGCACGCCAGGTACCCCGAAGGCCACGGCTTCGAGCCCAAGATCCTGCAGTTCGTCGGCGAAGGCTTCCGCGCCGGCTTGGTGCCCTGGAGCGACACCGATGTCTACTGGTTCTTCACCTGGAGTCCAGCTCCTTCCCAGGATGCCAACGGCAAGGACGATGGCGTCGTCGACCGGAGCGCCGCCGCGATGAAGCAGTTCGTGCTGACCCAGATGAGGGGCGCCAAGGTGAGCCCTGAGGTGCTGGAGGCCGTGGAGAGGAGCGAGATGAGCGACGTGCTCGCCGCACCGCTGCGGTTCCGCTCCCCGCTCTCGCTCCTGTTCGCCAGCATCAGCAAGGGGAACGTGTGCGTCGCCGGCGACGCGCTCCACCCGACGACGCCGGACCTGGCGCAGGGCGCGTGCACGGCGCTCGAGGACGGCGTCATCCTCGCCCGGTGCCTCGGCGACGCCATCGTAGGTGCCGGCTCCGGGGAGCAGAAGGAGAGGGCCATGGCTGCCCTGCGCAGGTACGCTGGCATCCGGCGGTGGAGAAGCGCACAGGTGATCGCGGTGTCGTACGCGGTGGGGTTCGTGCAGGAGAGCGACCACTCCGTGGTGAGCTTCGTGCGGGACAAGCTGCTGTCCGGGGTGCTCGCCAAGACGCTGCTCATGATGCCGGACTACGATTGCGGCAAGCTCTGAAGTAGTACTACATATGTAGGGAAATACTCATTGGTTCCTGGGACATCTGTCCGCGGAATCTCACCCCACATCCGAGCCTGCCTATTAGTATTTTCCTGTGCCATCGTTTCGTATTGCAACGTTCTCTCCCGCGATCCCGTACTTTCCAGTTCTTCGCCCAGTACAGCTAGGGCTGCAAACGAGTCGAGCTCGAGGGAGTTGGAGTTGGTTCAGCTTAACTCATATGAAAATTCGAGCGAACTCAAACTAAGTGAAGCTCATGATCGAGCTGTAGAACATGACTCGTACTCAGCTTGTAACGATCTCGAGTCGATCTCGAGCTAGTTTCGAGCAAAATGAGATGGTAAAAATTATAAATCTATAGATGAAAAACAAAAAAAATAAGGTGAATATGCTGGGAACCTTTGGCAAAAATATAGGATATTTAACACATAGTCGACCACGTGCCATAATTAGGCCTGAATCTTCTCTACACTTAATTAAGTTTTCATGTTCGTTGGTAAATAAAATGGAGAAAAATTATGAACAACATATATGGTAATAAATTATCTTATTTTCATTTAATATATGACATGCTCATTTAACATAATGATATTCTGTCGAGCTATCGAGCTAAAATCGAGCGAGCCAACATTGGCTCAAGATCGGCTCATTTCTCGGTCGAGCTACATAAAGTGTTCAAACTCAGCTTGTTTCTTTTCGAGTCGATCTCGAGTCGAGTCAAAAGACGAGTCGATTTTGAACAGCTCACTAGCCTCGAGCTTTTCTTGCAACCCTAAGTACAGCACTGTTCTTTCTGTATACATGTCGCAACCCGCCTACAAATGCCCAACGTATAGCGATAAATGTTACTTTAACTACTGATCGTGATGCACTTTCCAACGACGTCGATTCCGGGGACAAATGTCCCATAGACCAAAAATCCGCGCCCTACATATGTACTGTCTTTCTTTGTCACATTACGCTACCATGCAAAAAAAAAGGAAAAGAAAGATCGTGCCTTGTGACTAAATCCGACGTACACTAAAATCAACCAGACACGTACGAAGTACACCACATTACGATGAAAGTAGCATCCTCACGCCCTCTTTCTATGTAAAGTGCTTACATGTATTTCAAGTATTTTTTTTTTAAGTTTGATCAATACTTCAGTAGTGAATCACATCAAAAGTTTTCGAAATCACTAAAAATCTGACAGATTTTTAGCCTTTCGGATCGAACTTACCCTGGACAGTTGGATCCAACACGAATCTTAGAGTAACTAAGACCAGCCACGTCATTGACTTTTTTCGTTCGGAAAAGCAGGGGGCCGTTGCGAACGATTCCACCTCCCCCATGCTACACATATCTTATCCATTTTCTCCTCACACCCCGTACCGACTCCCAAGCCAAACCACCACTGCAACGAGGTGACCAACGCGACGAGGCGGCCTTGCGCGGACGACGAGCCGGCCATGCAACAACGATGGGGCGGGATGTGTTGTACCCGAGGCGGGTGGCGGTAGAGAGGAGCTCCGCCGGAT
>NC_041387.1:556922133-556970464 GCF_002162155.2 Triticum dicoccoides
CCTTGCCTGCGTCGTGAATTGGGGGCATTGGGAGGAGGCGGAGGGAGATCCCTGCGTTATGCTCCGGTGAAGCCTACAACCTATGGCGGGACCTCGAGCATGAGTGCGGGGAGCTAGCGATGGCGGCGACAGAGAGGTGCACGGTGTTGGGGTCACCCATTACGGGTAGGGTCATGAGACATGCATCTTGGATCTTACCTATGACCCCACATCATTCAGCATTAAGGCCCCTGGGTCACAAGCACATTCAAAAGTTCATCAAGACTCATCCACTCGGATGATATCTATTCAACCGAATGTTATTCCATCCACTAGGCTACCTCCACAGCACCCGCCCAAAAGGGAGACGAGCAGTCAACATGGAATCTGGAACATCCAAGGGGCGCACGACGTCAGGCGTTACTAGCGATTTATATGTCAGTTACCAGTAGTAACGCTTGTAATAAACTCAAATCATCAAGTCCCTCTGTGACGTAGCTAGACAAAGGGGTGGCACACTCTATATAAGCTGCCCCGTAGCACTTGGAGAGGGGTTAACATCCATTGTAATCATCCATTCGCAAGGAAAACAAACAACTTCAGAGCTCGAGACGTAGGGTCATTACCTCCACTGTGAGGGGCCTGAACTCGTAAACCCTTGTGTCACATCTTCGTTGTAGCTAGTTTTATCCCTTGTTTGTACCCTAATACTCATTGTCAGAATTATTCCCATTTCCACGATGTTCGATATCAAGGAAAGGCAATTCTTGCATCAAAAGGCACTTTTTTTAAGAAGAAATGAAAATGCTACCTAGAGGAGCCTCCTTAGAGGCTCGGCCTAGGCTCCGACGATACCGAGCCGGGGACACGTGGGTACGGCTCGGCCTAGGCTGCGACGAGCTTGAGCCGGGGACCATGCACTCCCGCGTTGTGGTGCCTGCGGGCGACAACCGATGCCGGTGTTCCCCAGGCAATCACTCAATCAGTCTGTTGCAGAAGCCTTTTTTTCTTTTAATACTCTGCTACTTTGCTAGCTAATATAGTTCGTTGTGTTTCATTGCGTGATCTGCTCTGTTACTTGGTTAGCTACTGCCGCTGCTGAATGGAAACTTAACATTTTGTTTTTCCCTATGGCAATTTTGCCATGTATGTTTAGGGGAAAACACTGCTAAAATCCAAAAAATGATGGCATGAGAAACCAAGTGTTAAATGTGTTAAATTTGCCATGCCTCAACATTTTTTGTCATGTCCCAATTTCTTTGCCCTGGCAAACTTGCAATGATTTTTAGGGGAAAACTAATTATTATAGGTTTGGACTGTTGTTTTTGTCATGTCTCAAATTTGTCATGTGTCACCATTACATGGCATTTTTACTGTGTTCTTACAACTACAATCTTGCCATGGCAAAATTTCATCCACATCGGTACCATGTTTTTTGCCATGCACCTTAAGTAGTTGTTTTTTACATCTATATAGTTACTATGGGAAAAATTAAGAGCTTTTTGCCATGCCATCTTAATTTGTTTTCACATCTATGTCCATTACACGGCAAATTTACTCGATATTGCGGATGGCAAATTATATTTGCATTGATCATGGCACTTATTTTGTTTTAACCATGGGATTTTTTTATCATGGCAAATATTTTTGTATTGACCATGGCCAAAAAATAAATTGTATTGATCATGGCATTTTTTACTTGTCGCTACCATGGCAAAGTCTTATTTCTGAACTTAGCATGTCAAATTTATTGCACAAAATCTACGTTTTTTGCCATTCCACTTTTTACAATGTGTACATAATTGCCATGATTTTCTAGAAAACATAGTGCAGTGAATTTGCCATTACATAAAAATACCTAAGTTTGCCATCTCCTCCAGAATAATGAAATTCATAATTTTTCCATGTCACCATTAAAAAGCCAAAAAGATTGCCATATGCTTTTTGTAGAGAACAAACTTGTAAATTTTGTAGTTCTTTATTCAACCACGACAATCCATGTGCACATTGCATATCCTTTTACGATGTTACCCTATGAAATATGGCAATTTTTCATTTAACTTTTTTTACTTGTTCATGGCAAAATAAAGAGAAAATGTAAACATGATATTATTTTTTTGTAAAGTGACATGGCAAATTTTGGCAAAACCACATGGAATTTTTTATGATTTTTTACAAATAGAATAAAAAGTCGCAAAAATATTTATTGTAACACGACAAATACTTTTCCATTTTCCTTTAATAGATGATGGCAACTTTTCTATTATACCATGGCAATTTTATTTTTTGTACCATGGCAATTTTTTGACCATGGAAAATTCCTTTTTCCTTCAAATTTCTTGATTGAAAATTTATTTGTTCTACCATCGCGATTTTATTCTTTGTACCATGGCAAATTATATCTTTTGGGATCATGGAAAATTGCTTTTCCCCTTAATTTTAATGGTGGAAAATTACTTTTAGTACCATTGTAACTTAATATTTTGAATATGGCAACTTATACTATTACACCATGGCAAATTCTTCCTACTCCTTTATTGTCTCTGATGGAAAATATATTTTTCAGTATCATGGAAATTTTCATTTTCTTAGGGGTAGTAAGAGGGTTGTTCTTGTTGTTCCATCCTCTAGGTTGTTGTGCTTCTATTGCGCTTGGGAAGGATGACTCATTCTAGGTTTAAGTCACCTATAGAACTTACCAAAAGTTTGACATGTTATATTATCAGATGTTCCATGGTTTCCTCTTTAATCGTGTCAACTTCGCTCATCATCTGGGACAAGGCCTTGATGGAAAATTGAAGGTGCTTTGATACACTCGAACGTTCCTTCCGTGATACAATCAGGACCCCATCGTTGGTAGAGGTTCCTTCTGGTGGTAAGGTAGTTGTGCTTGGCGGTGATCTTAGGAAGATTTTACCACCTATTGAGGGTGGTAGTCAAACTTAGGTGGTTTATGCAGTGGTTACGAGCTCGCTCTCTGGAATTTAATAGTAGTCTTAGACCTTTGTATTAACATGCAGTCTTTTGATCAAGGGCTGGATTCTAGTTTGCGGAATGAGGTGGCCGGATTTGCAGATTGGATTCCCATGTGGGTGATGGTAGAGCGGAAAGCATGGCGCTTGAAGGAGAAACACCCCATCCTGGATAACCATCCCTGATGATTTTGTGGTGCATACCGATGGTGATAAAATTGAGGCTATTTTTGATTTTGTGTATGTGAACTTTGCTAAAAATATAACAATCGTTATTACCTATGAGGAAGGTAGATCCTAATGCAAAGCAACGATGTTGCCGAGAAAATTAATGAGCATATTCTCTCTTTGCAGCCTACTAAATAAAAGGAGAATTTAAGCTATGACACCAAAGGAGGCCCTGTGGATGAACTGCGTGGTATGGATTGCTTTTTACCCTGTGGAGTATTTGAATGCAATCAAGGTTAATAACTTTCCATGCCATAGGTTGGTACTGAAGGTAGGTACTCCCATAATGCTTCTTAGAAATCTGAGTCAACCAATTGGCTTGTGCGATGGTACTCGTCTTGTGATCACTAGCCTTGCGGAAAATATTATTCAGGTGGTTGTTATGAATGGTTCAAATGTTGGGGACTTTGTTATATATCAACTATGTTTGGCGAAAGAAGACGCTAAATGGCCCTTTATCTTGCATCGACAATAGTTTCCTCTTAGGGTCTGCTATGCAAGGACCATAAATGAAAGGTCAGGTTCAAACTCTTGCGACCGTTGGTTTGTACTTGAGAACTCATGTCTTTATGCATGGCCAGGGGTATGTAGTGGTACAGTGTCGCGTGTGACATTGAGAAAGTTCTTGAAACTATAGTAATAAAAAATGAGGACGACACAACGGGGTCTGAGACCAAGAACATTTTTTTCCATGAGATATTTCATTCCATTGCCTAGAACCCGGTTTGTGCATGGTGTAAATATTATATGCTTGATCCATGCTTTATATTTGGTGCGCATAATATGCCTACGAGTCAGTACTTTCTCAGAGTATATCTCCTTGTTGCAACTTCCATTGTGGGGGTTTATATTTTTTTTAAGTTTTATTATGGTGCATGTCCAATAACTTTCATACTTATCCTGCTTTTGAAGCCGCCGAGCTTTCCTTCAGTTTTTCCATTGTGGGTAAGATGCTTAAATCTTTGTTCATTTGCTTGGAGGTGCTTTTGTTCTGTTCTCCTGTGAGATGATTCTCTTAATAATGTATTCCCTCCGTCCCATAATGTAAGGGAGTAGATGTTTCTCAATGAACTCGTGGTGGCCATACCTCTTTGCAGTTGCTGAGCAAAAGCCGGATGAAAGACAACCAACAGTAGATTAAAAGGTGCGCTGGGAGTGTTAAAGGGTGCCAATGCTGACCAGGTGACTAGCTATATCCATGATGCAAAAGGCGTTCGGCCATATCCGCCATGTAGGGCAAGCGCAAATGAACGACAGAGGTCTCCATCGGTTGCCTGCATAGGGGCGATTATGTAATGACCCGTTATCTGTCGAAGAATCCTGGCTTTCCACACCCTGGCAGACGTGTGTTCACACAACCCATTTGATCGTTTACCTACGATAGGTTGGATGGCCTGAGAGACATGTCGGGTGCTCACACAACCCAGGCGGGAGGCAATGGGCATGGCGAGTTCGTTGCCGCCCGACGATAGCACGCTGGGACTGGCATTCATGCTTTGTCTGAAGGAATCAGTCTTGGCCACAAATATGTGATTCATCCGTCGTCTCGTCTGGTGGCGTCAATGCCATCTCTTGCCTGATCATATGAGTTGTTTATGTGTTGTTCTTCCTTTTATCATTTTGTTAGGTGGCAATGGCTTTCATATGGTTTGTTTTTTTGGTGCTGGCCGTTGTAGTAATTTGGTTCGGACTGGGGTTGGTCATTGCTGCTTCGTGATGGTTAGTGGTCTTCCAAGGTGTGACAAGAGGGTCCCTGGCAGACAACTTGGCCCATTCATTTTCTCCAAACGGTGCAAAGGAAGGGAGGGGCTGAATGAGGCAGTGATCCAAGGGAGGTAATTGAAATTGAGGTCCAGGTTTCAGCTCGGTAGCCTAACGAGGAGGCTGGTTACATGGGGATTGCTATGGAGGCATTGTAGGAGATAAGTTTGGTCCCTGACTGCTTATCTATGGGCAACTGGCATGGACTGTGCTGGCCCTGGGTAGACTTTTGGTTCATGCGCTCTCAGGCGGTTTGGTCTTGGGCTTATTCGGCCATTGTTGTGCCCTGGGTTGGGTTATTGTCTGCTCTCTTGGCTAGTCGTCTTGGTTTCTTGTTTCCGAACCCGAATTCGACCACTTTTTGTGCCATGAAGGTGTCCAGATGGGACGTCGCTGGGGAGGCTGGTTCTAGTTATCTTTGGGTTGTAGTCCTGCTTCTCGGTTCGTGCTGTCCAGTGTTGCCAGGTCATCGTGTTTTCATATAACAGGTACAATGTGATAATAGTGACATGTATTATGTTTTGCGAATGATTTCGCTTGTAGGAAAATGAGCTAATGGAGGCAGAGCAAATTTCATATCTACCTCATCGTTATTGGTGACTTCAGATATTTGCTTTGAAAGTCTAGGAAGGCATCCATCCAGCTAGAGCGCAGTGCTAAAAGACCGGGATCACATCCCGAAACACGTCGGGCAAGCGCGAGCGCCCTGGTCGGTGTGCGTGTCGGTCACACTTTGATGAGCTGTTCCGTTCTTGTTTGGTGACTGTCGGGTTCTAGCACAGACTCTTGCCGTCGCATTCCCTTGGTCGAATGTCATACTTTGGGATGTCTGCCCAGTATTTAGTCTCAGTGCTCCGCCCGGATGGTCTCGAGTTGCGTCGGTTCTCCCGAGTAGCAGTATGCGGTTCCAACGGTTCAGGCCATGTGCTATGTGGTGTGCGGCCGACCTTTTTTTTTTGAGAAACAAGAGTATAGCAGTACTCTAAGCCACCACCTCGTCGGCGGCTAAAACCACATTCAGATCATTCGGTACACCTGCCACCATCAGCATATCCTCATGCCTCCTTGCTCTAGCGGCCAAGGAGTGGGCAAGTTTGTTCTGGTCACGCCTAGAGTATACGATCTGAACTTCGCTGAAAAGTTTGAGCTCCTCCATAATATCAGTAAACACAGACTTCCACGCCGATCGGTTGGAGCCTCCCAGTCTGAGCTCTTTCACGACGAAAGTGCAGTCAGATTCTGCGATGATCGGTCCTCTGTACATCGGGGACAGTGCTCTCAAGCCTGCAAGTAGGGCATGTGCCTCGGCTTCCTCCACTGCATTACAATTAGCAATCCTTTTTGATAGCGACATGAGGATGAGCCCATTGTGATCCCGCGCGACGACACCAGCATGAGAGTCTCCACTACCTGCCTGGAACGCAGCATCAGAGTTCAGTTTTATGGTCCCTGCTACCGGGGGGCACCAGCGGGTGGCCCTGGAGACCTCAGCACTCTCCCCATGCATATCGATAGCACCGGCCTGGATACCCTCGTACTCGACCCTGGCCACATCAAGTGCCGCCTGTGAGGCTTTCTGCTTGTTTTTTGGGTCGCATCGCAGAGCCGCGTCGCAACCACGCAGTTCCTCCTCGTATTGCTGCAGAAACAGAGCCGATCTACTGACAAGTTCTTTCCCAGAACTATGGATGCAGTCATCTCGGAGGTACCAGCAACGCCACAGTAAAATAAGGATCTTGGACCTCATCTCCTGACTGCAAGGACTGAGCAGATTTTGCAGCCAGTCCACACCTGTGAACCTAAATTTATCCTCGCTAGGGAGATCCCATGCTTTCCTCATTTCATGTCTTAGCGCAATGCTCTTGGTACAGGACACTGTAGCATGAAATTCATTTTCCTCCCCCATGCCACATAAATTGCAGATACCGTCCACCTCCAGAGTGCGTTTCCACTTGTTCACTTTTGTGGCCAGGGTGTTTGTGGCCACCCTCCAGCCGAAGATCTTGATTTTCTCTTGAATTTTAGCTTTTCAAATGATGTCCCATATGCTGCGGTCGTCTGCATCAGTTGTAGAGCTCGAAGGAGGTGGGGCATTTTTGTGTTGTAAAGCAACTGCAAGCCTATAAGCACTCCTTACTGAGAACATTCCTGTTTTCTCAGGATGCCAAGCCAACGTGTCCTCAGATCCCGTCCTTGGGAGCTTAATGTTACATATGGCTTCAGCGTCAAAATGGTGGAATAGTTGATGCACTAACTCAGTGTTCCACCCAGTGCCATCATCCCCCATCAACTGATTTACCCATCTAAGCCGTGATCGGCAAATAAAGCTAGCTGGTTTGAGTCCCTCCTTACGAGGGATCCAATTATCCCTCTGTATTTGTACACTTCGACCGTTACCAATCCTCCACACCATGCCCCCCTTTAGAAGTTCAAGACCAAATTCTATGCCCCTCCAGACGGGGGACGCTTCCGAGGCAAAAACTGTATCCAGTAGCTCGCCATGTGGGTAGTATTTGGATTTGAGAACCCGTGCACACAAACTATCCGGTCTCTATAGCAGCCTCCAAGCTTGCCTTGCAAGCAACGCTTGGTTAAATAACTTCATGTCTCTGAACCCTATGCCCCCTCCGCGTTTTGGTTTGATCATATTTTCCCAGGACATCCAGTGGACTTTCCTATGTCCATTTTCCTCCCCCCACCAGAACTCATGGATTAGTTTCTCGTACTTGTCACAAAAACCTTGTGACATTTTGAAGACCCCCATCCAATAGAGAGGCAGCGCCTGCAAAACTGACTTCACTAGAACCTCTTTTGCAGCATGGGACATAAATCTCTCTGTCCAGTCCGTGCACCTCTTTACAAATCTTTCCATAATGGGCTGAAACATGGAGTCCTTCATGCGACCTTCTGGAGTAGGAAGGCCCAGGTACTTGTTCTCAAAGGTGGAAGTTGTGACCTGAAGCGCCGTTTGATATCCTGCTGGGTCGCCGTCGTGCATAGCTCGCTGAATAAGATTGAGCATTTGCTATTACTGAGCAGCTGACCAGTTCCCCTCTGGAAGTCCACAAGGATTTGATTGATGCACTCAGCCTCCTCCTTACATGCCTTCAAAAATAGCAAACTATCGTCAGCAAATAACAGGTTTGATACCCCCGGGCTCCCTCTAGCGATCTTGAGGGGTGTAATCTTTCCACTGCGGATATCTCTGTTGATCAAGCAAGTCAGCGCCTCCGCCACAAACAAGAACAGATACGGGCTCAGAGGGTCACCCTGCCGTAGTCCCCTTGACGGAACAAAAGGTTCGAGTTGCTCGCCGTTGTATTTAACAGTATACCTCACGGACGTCACACAGTTCATCACCCACCCTACCCACTTCTGATCAAAACCAAGTTTTAGCAGTGCCTTTTCCATGAATCCCCAATCAACTCTATCATAAGCTTTCGCCAAATCCAACTTGAAAGCACAGTGGGTATTGGCCGAGTTTTTACTATGCTGGATCTTATAGAAGCACTCAAAAGCAATAGTTGCATTGTCTGTAATCAATCGGCCCGGGATGAAAGCACTCCGCGTCTCGGAGATTAAGTCGTCGAGGAGTGGTCTGAGGCGATTTACCATGCATTTGGATATCACTTTGTAGATCACATTACAGAGGCTGATGGGCCTAAAATCTTTCAGGAACTCCGGGTTATTTTTCTTTGGGATGAGGACAATGACGGTGTCGTTTATTCCCTCTGGCATGGAACCGTCCTGAAAAAATTTCATCACTGCACTAATCACATCCTTTTTCACAGTACCCCAGTTCCTCTGAAAAAATCTTGCCGGGAAACCGTCCGGACCGGGGGCTTTTAGAGGGCCAATTTGAAAAAGGGCATCACTGATTTCCTTCTCCGAGAAATCCTTTACCAGGGATGCATTCATCCCATCAGTTACTCGCTCACTTAGGCATTCCACTATACCACCTGGATCAACACCACTTTCTCTTGTATACAGTTCTTTGAAAAAATTCTTTGTCATATCCTGGAGCCTCTTCTTTTCCTCCACCCAGCCCCCGTTCTCGTCCTTTAATTTACTGATTGTATTCTTTTTCCGGCGCCACGAGGCCTTCCGTTGGAAATACTTGGTATTTCTATCCCCCTCTTTTAACCAAAGCGCCCTTGAGCGTTGTCTCCACATCATCTCCTCTCGGTGAAGCAGTTCATCTAATTTGCGAGACACCCCTCTGATCTCTCTATCTCTAGCTGTCGTGGCGTGTTGCATCCACAAGTGTGCCAGCTGTTTCCTAAGCCGGACGATCTGTTTGATGATTGATCCGAAATTATTTTTCGCCCAGGAGTTTAACGAGCTTTGAAGATCCCCTAGTTTTGCAGACATGTCCGACAAGTTCTTGGCAGGTTCCTTCTTATTCCAAGAGTCCATAATAGCATCCGATAGGGAATCCATTCTCTCCCACATGTACTCGTAGCGGAAGCCCTTGTGCAGTGGTCTCCATTCTTTTCTTGGTCCGAATCTGAGGAGGAGAGGCAAATGATCAGAGCGTGATGAAATGATATGCTCTATTGAGGCTTCGGGAAAGATCGAGCTCCACTCCTGGTCCGCAACCCCTCGATCGATCCTGGCTTTCACATTATCCGTACCCCTCTTCTTATTATCGTATGTCCACTTTGGGCCCTTAAATCCCAGGTCCAGCAGGTTGCAGTCAGCAAGAGCTTCTCTGAAGTTTTGCATGTTCTTCTCACTCCTTGTGGTTCTGGAGAAGTGTTCGTGTTGCCAAGCAGTCTCATTGAAATCCCCCATAATGAGCCATGGCTCATTTGACATAGGTCTGATCCTCCTCAAGAGTTCCCACATGTTATGCCTCTCGCTTGCTTTCGGCTCACCATACACAAAGGTACCCCGCCATTGCTGGCCATGGGGATTTAGGCGAATCAACACATCCATATAGCGCGGGCCAACAACGAGTTTTTTTATTTCAACTTGCTAATCATAGAAGAGAGCAATTCCAGCACCTTTACCCTTCCCGACATGGGAGATGCAATGCTTGAGACCTAGTCTCTTGCGTAACTTATTGACATATTCCTCGCTCTTCCTAGTTTCAGAGATAAAGACCATAGAAGGCCGGTAGGTGCGCACCAAGCACACCAACTCCTGAACTGTCCGGGGCTGCCCAAGAGCCCGGCAGTTCCATCTTATGATCGTCATGGCGCCTGGTGGGTGCCGTCCGTTGCACCCACCAGTTGACCGAGAGCCCCAGGCTTGGTTGCTTCCTGACCACCATCCGTACCATTGTTGCTTTGCCCCTCTGAAGTCACATTTCCCTTCCTTTTCTTGTACTGGTCCGAGTCTGCACCATCCTCTTCAGTACCTGCGTGAACGGTATGAGCCTGTCCTCGCGACTCCCTTTTGCCCAACACCGGATCAGAATTCTGGTCCAGGACCTCTCCTCTCTTGGCATACACCAGCCCAGCATCCCCATTCTGCCATGGACACTCTTTGTGGCCAGGGTCTTAGTTGAAGGTTCAGTCTTCGTGTGTTTCTTGTACCCTTTCTGTTTCTTCCCATTCAGAGTTGTTTCTCTAGATTTGGATATCTGTAGGGCCCGGGGGCCCTTGAACAGTACCTGACCCACTGCCGCATCTGGCGCACCCACAGGCGAAGGCGCACCAGCCGTGATGGCAGCAGCAGTAGCATTCTGGAGCATTGGTTCAAAACCCGGCGGGTACTTAGGGTCAGCATCAATAGCAGATTTGGGCTGGGGATTCAGTTCTGAAGGCTGGCCCGAATTCTGCTTGATCTCTCCCTCCTCATTTGTGTGTGCTGTGACATCATCTCGGTTCTCGCCTGGTTCAGTCTGCATTGACGACTTGCCCAAGAATTCATCACCTCCTCCTACTTCTTTTTCTGACCCCAGCTTGATCGCGTTGACAGCCGGATTGCCTCTTGAACCAATGGGTCAGCAAGCACATCATCAGGGATACCTCTGATCTTTCCTGCTTCTAGCCTCGGTGACACTGACAGAGCCACCCCCATGTTCTCAGCCTCAAAGTGCAGGAACCGTCTAGCACTAGCTGCCTCTGGGACTATGAACCCTCCTCTCATAGAGCTTCTCTTGAACGGGGAGGCACGCAGCGCCGCCAAAAACCTCATCTTTTGGAGGTTTGCCGACAGCTTACATTCGCGTTGGCCATGCCCAAGGTGTCCACAGAAACTACAAAATCGAGGTCGCCTCTCATATTTTACATTGAGGCGGTACATCACATTCTCTCCCCTTTCATGGAAATCTAACTTGCTAACCAGCGGTACATCAACATCATGTTTGATCCTGACCCTTATCGACTCCCCCCAGATCCTCCCATCTCTATCAGCACCCACCTCAAGAACTTCCCCTAGCTCACCTCCCACCTGACGAGCCACGGCCTCGAAGAACATGATTTGGGGGGCGTCGAAGATACGCGCCCAGATTGGCATGTGTGCGACCTCCACATCCCCCGGCCTTGCGCCTCCATCCACTGCCACTATTAGGAACGGGTCACCCTTGTGAGTCCAGGGCCCGTTGTTGAGGATGAAACGAAGATCCCCCTCGCGCTCAAACTCGAGGAGGAACCTGTTGTTTTTGAGTGGTGAGAAGTTGAGGCGCCCCCTCAACCCCCACTTGTTTCTCAGGTCCTGGAAGAGCCCGCCTACACTGAACAATTGCACGGAGAAGAACAGACCGATGGCGATCCATCTAGAACGCATGGCAGCCCTCTCTTTGGAGAGATCAAGGGCAACCACGTTCGCCGCCTGATCCCTCATGTTAACAGGAAACACTGGGGTTACCACAATCCCAACATCGCCATACCTTGTGCTCTGGGGGGCTGCCACTCCGTTGCCCACCGGCGTGCGGTATAGGTCGTTCCGGCCATGGGACGGGCCACCATGCTCCATCGGTCTCGCACCAAGGCCGGTCTTGCCATTGGAGGCTACCTCCTCGCACCCGACCAGTGCACCCTTGTTCTTCCTTGGGTTGTTCTCTGCCATGGCTGTGGGCTTTCTCGGAGGCAGATTGAACCGGTTTTGGTTCTCAGTACCCCATCTTCCCTTTTCCTTTATACCCCTCCTTTCAGGATCCCCTCCTGCTGCCGAATCCTTTGATTTTGGAAGGATATGATCCAGATCCTGACCCCCTCCTTCGTCAGGTGGATCCCCGGGTTGCGGATCCTTCGATGTTCCTTCTTTTGCCCTTCTCTCCAGCTGATCCGAGCGGAGGATCAGATCCTCTCTCAGTTTCTGCATTTTTGATTTGATCTCTTTCCTCCACATATCTAGACGAATCCTTTTCAGGATTACCAAAGTTTCTTTCCTTTCTCTGCTCCGAATTACATACCTCTGCACGGCGTCCTCCCGTCCGGTCTGCGTTTCTCACGGCTCCGGCCGCTGTACCTTCCTGATGGGAAACCTACTCGTAGCTTCACGATCTTCTCGCCCTCTCACCACGGAGAAATTCGATGGTGTAACGATCTGGGCGGATCCGTCCCCCGATCGCCTCCCTATCGCCTCGACAGGTGTTCCGTGACTTCCGCTCACCATGTCCAAAAAAAAAAATCAGGATTGATCTTTAGATGTGTGCGGCCGACCTTTCTATTTTACATGGCTATTGGGTTGCCCTAGCGGGCTAAATATGGACATGTCCAATGACCATCGTTGCCTATTGTTGACAAATATATATGCCAGATACAGACGCAACACAAACATAATCACATGCGGACAATTCATGAGAAATATTCTTCAAGTAGTTCACCTAAATTCTTGGTTGCATTAGTTGCTTCAATCGATATGGAGAGAAGCAGGAGAGAGAGAAAGTGGGAGACAAATAGGGGGTGAGATATGAAGAGTGCGTGTGTTCGTGTGTGAGAGGCATAGGGGAACATGCCTGCTTGATGGAAAGATCGATAACGGCCTTTGGACACCTCGCCTCGCTGGATGGCGTGTTTTGGAATCTTTTCCATCCTTTGGACGTTGCAGCTTGTTGTTGGCATATGCAGCTACGCGTTCTCACTGATCGTGCTTTCCCCTTGCAGGAAAATTGTCTGGTCGGTTTGTTTGGCTTCATTCTGATCATGTGGTTTCATGTGGGGGGTCGACGGTTCTGATGGTTCAGGTAATTTTACTTGGGGGTGCGGCCGGGCTTTCTATCGATCCGGTCGTTGGGTTGTCCTAGCTAGAGAACAAGGCACACATGGGCAAGAATCATCGTTTCCTTTCATTGGTGAGGCAATTACAAACACACTATGAATATAATCACTTACAGGAAATTCATGAGAGGCATCCTTCAAATGGTTGACCTATTTTTTTGGTTGTTGTTTTTTGTTGGAATTACAAGACGGGGAAAGGCTGGTGCAGAAAAAGAATCTCAGTCCATTCACATGCACAAGTAAACCGCCTATGCATTGCCAAAGAAAGCTATGGGGAATGATCATTGTCAAGCCAAATACAAAGTCAATATGAACATAATCATTTGTAGGGGAGATGAGAGCGAGAGTAGTTATGGTTGTAGCTGGTTGGATAACATGTTCAGGCTTTTACATTCACATCAGGTGGCTATCCGGTAGTGGCATGGTTTCTTGCCATGCCAGTCCTGGCCGGTTGCCGTGATTATGGTTGGTTGTTTGCCCGGTATTTGGACTCTGTGTTCTACCCGGATGGTCTCCAGTTGTCTCTTTTATCCCGGGTAGAAGGTTTTGACAATTCAGGTCATGTACCGTACAGGGGTGTGGTCGGCCTTTCTATTGACCATACTGTTAGGTTGCCCGAATAGTTCACTGAACATCCATCTTATGTTTCAAATAGTTCACTTAACTTCTGAGTTGCAATTGGTCAGTTGGTGTTTGCAAATAGTTCACTTGACTTTCATTTTATGTTTCACATACTTACTTAACTTCCGGACTGTAGTTGGTCTTTGCGCCCATTGGCACAACAGGTCATCTACTATAGTAACAAATGCATCGAGGTTTTCAACTACATAATGGGACCACTACCACCACTAGAACGAGCCATTGACATGTTATTATTGCCGCTTCCATATATGGAGTTGGCTTGACCTTGTCGATGATAGCCAGGAGAATATAAATTAGCTAAGGTACTACTAACTAAATTGCAACATAGTTTTCATAGGCATTAGTATTAGAATGCATGGGTACCGAGTACTCCAGTCTTTCTAAGTTTAGTTTAGAAAAAATATATAAGGGTATCTTTTTAAAAGACTACAGAAATACTATGCCATTGAAGATACTATGGTTAATAAATTTTGTTATTTATCGATGCCAAACATATAAAAGTTTTGAAGTTTGTGGTTTCTAAAAAACCACGATATTCTACAAAACTTCGAAAAGGAAAAAAAAACTTAGCTGCCAAACATAGCCTAAGTGAATTTTAATGAGGATCTTTAATTTTTTAATAAGAATCTACTTTAAATCTTGATCATCATCAGGTTTGTTTTGTGCACAGCTGGTTACTCGACTACTTGGTTAGAGCATCTATAAAATCTGCCTCCCTAAACACTGCAGACGTGCTCGGTTAGTGTCTGGATGTGTCCATTTTAAACCCATATTTATCCATGCAGGCAGTCATGCTTCTCATTTTCTCCGGTCGCTTACATGTCATTGGTGCAGATGAAGTGAGAGAAAGAGAAGAACAATAAAGAGATAGAAAATGTGGTTCGAGGTCACTGACCGAACGTGTTCGGGTGCATCGACGATCCCTTCTATCCTCCCATATTTGGTGTCAATACGAGAATTTGTGGATAATCCACACATTTAGGGGATGGTATGAGAGGACCAGTTATATCATTTTCCCCCTCTCCTATCCGGTCACAGATCAGGCGTATCTTTGAATATTTGAGAAGGATCTTAGAGGGGACTGGCCGTAGATGCTCTTGGCGATAATGGCCTCATGGTCGTTGCGGGTGCAACTATGCTTTCACTGATTTTTAACACGTGCTTTTGCTGTTTAAGTGTTTATCCATCGTGCGACAGCACGAGAAGAGAAAAATTGAGTACTCGCTCTCGTCCTTTCTTGCAAATTAATGTGACGCCAAAGTCACAACTTTAATTTCTGGTGCAGGTCGAGCTTTATAAGGTTCATAATTGCCAGGCCAGTATACGTCAGCCTCTCCCTGCTGCATCATATAATCGTTTATTAGGTAATTCTTACTGAGTTACAGACATTATGTTAGCCAAGTTATTATAGGTTTCGATTAAGATCAACTTAAGAGCAAAAGCTTGACCATTAAGTATTTTATTATGGACTGATAGAAATATTATCAGTGAAGCCCTTGCTGAAGCTTAACCCTTAACCAAAAGGAGATATTAGTGAGGGGCAGATAACCAAGAAATGGCTGGGTTGGTTAGGTCATCCAAGGAAGACCCTCAAACCCCCCGCGTGTCCGGACCGCGCTGTCCAGACTGCGGAAGCCATCCAACGCGGGCCGGTCTTGGTCTGTCGCGTGGTCTGGATGCGTTTTCTCCTGCAAACCAGAGACAAACGTGGGGAGATTTGCGGGAGTCTAGACCGTTGTGACGTCCGCTAGTGACTAACCTAACTAACCTAGATAGGATTAGCCCTAACTAACTTAGTTAGCCGGGCGGGGCCTGCATGTCAGTGAGAGAGAGGGGTCAACCCTCTGGTCAGTCGGGGTCAAACCTCGCCGGTCAACATGGTTAGCCCGCCGGCGTTTAGCCGCCGGCGACGACCGCCCTGACCCACCACCCCCCTCCCACGCGCGCTTCCCGCCTGGCGCCAGCTGCCCGCATTCATGCCACTGTAGAGCGCGTCACTCAACATTGAAGGCGGCTTAGGGCGGTAATACGTCTCCGTCGTCTCTATTTTTTCAAACACTTTTACTCTTTTTTGGACTCTAATTTGCATGATTTGAATGAAACTAACCCAGATTGACGCTGTTTTCAGTAGAACTACCATGGTGTTGTTTTGTGCAGAAATAAAAATTCTTGGAATTGGACGAAACTTTTTAAAGATTTTTTTTGCGGAATAAAAGAAAAATACTGGAGCAAAGACCCACTGGAAGGGGGGGCCTGTTGCTCACAAGGCACCAGGTACCTAGTGGGGCCCATGAGGCTCCACTGACCCAAATCTCAGCACTACAAATTCTTGTTTCCCGAGAAAAAAGAAGAGAGAACGTTTCATCATGTTTCACGAGACGGAGCCACCGCCATCTCCTATATTTGATCAGGAGGCTAAATCTGGAGTCCGTTCTGGGCTCCGGAGAGGGGGATCTCCCGTCTTCGTCATTATCAACCATCCTCCATCATCAATTGGATGATGCTCACCGTCGGGAGTGAATAATTCCTTTGTAGGCTTGCTGGATGGTGATGAGTTGGATGAGATTTATCCTGTAATCGAGTTAGTTTTGTTAGGGCTTGATCCCTTTTATCCACTATGTTCTAAGATTGATGTTGCGATGACTTTGCTATGCTTAATGCTTGTCACTAGGGCCCGAGTGTCATGATTTCAGATCTGAACGCTTTATGTTTTCGCGAATATATTTGTGTTCTTGATCCTACCATGCAAGTTATACGTACATATTATGTGTTATGATCCGCATACCCCAAGGTGACAATAATTGTGATTCTTTCCTGCGATTACCGTAATTTGAGGACTTCATATATTCACTATGTGTTAATGCTTGTTCCGGTTCTCTATTAAAAGGAGGCCTTAATATCCGTTAGTTTCCTTATGGACCCCGCTGCCACGGGAGGGTAGGACAAAAGATGGCATGCAAGTTCTTTTCCATAAGCATGTATGACTATATACAGAATACATGCCTACAATATATTGATGAGTTAGAGCTAGTTTCGTGTCGCCCTAGGTTATAACTGTTATATGATGAATGTCATCCAACTTAATTATCCATCACCGATCCAATGCCTATGAGTTTTTCACATATAGATCTTTGCTAACTTACTACTATTGCTGCTACTATCACAATTACTATCAAACTACTAATTTTACCGTTACTGCTACTTTGCTATTGCTACTACCGCTATCAAATTACCATACTTCTGTGCTACTAATCACTCTCTACGGATATTTAGTATCCAGGTATGGTTGAATTGAGAACTCAATTGCTAATACTTGCAAATATTCTTTGGCTCCACTTGTGTCAAATCAATAAATTTGGATTGAACACTCTACCCTAAAAAACTATTGCGACCCCCTATACTTGTGCGTTATCGAGACCTTTTTCTGGTGCCGGTGCCGGAGATCATATCTATATTTGTTGAGTCACTTGGGATTTATATCTGTTGATCACTATGAAGAATCTTATGGATGATAGAACCAAGATCGTTCCCTCTAAGACGAGGGGAGGTAAGGAACTGCCATCTAGCTTTGCACTTGATTCATCTTTTGTTTTAAGTCAGCTTGGAACACCACCACCTGCTATTATTTCTAATATGTTGCAAGTAATTGATGATGCCACTTCTGCTATGCATAATGCTAGGAATGATGCTATTGATGATGCAAGTACTTTTCTTGATAATACTGTGCCACTAGGCGAATTCTTGATGAAAAAATTGCTAAAGCTGAAGAATTTGAAAGTGCTGAACTTGAGAATACTGAAACTGATGAAGTTACTGAAGTTGATGAAATTATTGAAACTGAAGATTCTGATTCACCTATTGGAACTAGCTCTCCTAGATATGAATTGGCTAATATACCTAAGGGTTATGTTATGGATGGAGAGGTAGCTAGAGATTTTCTTGCTTCTAAGGATAGAGATGATATTAAAAAATTACTATGCAAGCTGAAAGAAAAATCTTTGATTGCTAGAATGAAGTGTGATCCTTAGTTTGCTAGTTCACCTATTTTTATTACTAACAAGGATTATGAATTCTCTGTCGACCCTGAGTTCATTGCTTTGGTTGAATCTGATCCTTTCCATGGCTATGAAACTGAAATAGTTGTGGCACATCTTACTAAATTAAATGATATAGCCACCCTATCTGCTCATGAGAAAAAAATCGCTATTATTATATTCTTAAGTTATTTCATTTCTTATTAAAGGATGATGCTAAGATATGGTATAATACCTTTGCTCCTGGTTGTGTGCGTAGTCCCCAGGATATGATTTATTACTTTTCTGAAAAATATTTTCCTGCTCATAAGAAACAAGCCGACTTACAGGAAATATTTAACTTTGTACAAATTGAAGAAGAGAATCTCCCTCAAACTTGGGGGAGGCTTCTCCAATTACTTAATACTTTGCCTGATCATCCACTTAAGAAAAATGAAGTACTTGATATCTTCTATAATGGACTAACCGATGCTTCTAGGGACTACCCAAATAGTTGCGCTGGTTGTGTTTTCAGGGAACAAACTATTGAGCAAGCGGAAAAATTACTGAATAATATGTTTAAGAATGATGATGATTGGACACTTCTTGAACCACCGCCTAAACCCACTCCGAAGAAGAGGGGTATTTTATTTCTCAGTCTTGAAGATATGCAAGAAGCAAATAAAGATATGAAGTAAAAAGGTATTAAAGCTGAAGGTGTTAAGAGTTTACCGCCTATTGAAGAAATATATAGTCGTGACACGCAACCACAGGTGGTAGAGGTAAATTCTCTTATATACTTTGATGAAGGTGATATTACTTATACTAAATCTTCTAGTCAATGCTTGTATGAATTTGACAACTATATTATTAAGCAAGTTCATTTCAATGCAAATGGTATGAAACAATTGAAACAAAATGCCTACATGATTAATCACTTGAGTGACTTGTTATTTTAGAATTATTAATGATGTCAAAGGTGTAGGTAAACATGCATCTATGGTCCAAACCCAGATAGAAGAAGTTGCTCAATCTAAAAGTGAATTTCTCAATGAAATGAATAACACTATAAATGATAATATTGTTAGAGTAATGACTAGAGGAGGTAGAATGACTCAGGAGCCACTTTGTCCGGAAGGTCATCCTAAAAGGATTGAACAAGACTCTTAAGGAATTAATGATGATGCACCTAGTCCTTCTAAAAAGAAAAAAGAAAAAGAAATATTATAGGACTTTGCATACTTCTAGTGAAACCGAGGTCGAAAAACCTTATGAGGATAGTAATGAGGTTTCTATTTCTGATACTAAGACACAATCTCGTAATGAACATTCACCTAGTGATAATGAAAATGATAATCATGATGTTCATGTTGATGCTTAGCTAGACAATGATAAAGAACTTGATAATGATGTGGAAATAGAACCTGTTGTTGATCTTGACAACCCACCTCCTAAAAACAAATTTTATGATAAAAGAGATTTCATTGCTAGAAAACATGGGAAGGAAAGAGAACCATGGGTTCAGAAACCCATGCCTTTCCTACCTAAATCATCTAAGAATAAGTATGAGGAAGAATTTGAATGCTTTGCTAAAATGCTTAAGCTAGTCTTTTTGTGTGCTCGTTTGACTGATATTTTGAAGACGACCCCTTATGCTAAATATATGAAAGATATTGTCACTAATAGAAGAAAAATACCTGAAGCTGAAATCTCCACCATGCTTGCAGATTATTCTCTTAAGGATGTAGTGCCTAAAAACTAGGAGATCTAGGGATACCAACTATACCATGCTCCATTAAAAGTAGTTATGTCAAAATTGCTTTGTGTGATTTGGGAGCCGGTGTTAGTGTTATGCCTTTCTCTTTATAAAAAAAAGTTGATTAAATAAACTCACACCTACTGAAATATCACTGCAAATGGCTGACAAATCACCTACCATACCTATTGGTGTTTGTGAGGATGTGCCCGTTGTAGTTGCAAATGTTACTATCTTAACAAACTTTGTTATACTTGATATGCCCGAGGACGAAAACATGTCGATTATCCTTGGTAGACCCTTTTTAAATACCGTAGGGGCTGTTATTGATTGCAACAAAAGCAAGGTCACTTTTCATATCAATGGTAATGAGCATATGGTGCACTTTCTGAAGAAACAATTTCAAGTGAATGGAATTAATGTTATTAAAAAGACTCCAACAATTACTATCGGAAGTTTTCACCTTCCTCTTCCTACTGTCAAAAAGAAATATGATATACTTATTGTAGGGGATATGCATATCCAGGTTGAGGTAACTTAGTGTTATACGAAGATTCTTCGGTTTCATGTTAATCAAAAATAGTTTGTTAATAAGACCGGATCAACCTTATTAATGGATTATTTTTGAGAGACATGTGGTCGATGAATTTAGTAAGCACAACCTTCTGTTCTTACCCTTTTGTTTTCTGTTATTTTTAGTTCAAATGCAATGAGATGCCATGATTATCATGTTTTCTAAATTATCCGTGCAATAAAAAAGTAGCCCAAAAATAGAAGTGCTCAGAATGACATGAAACTTTAATGCGTTTTTTACTGAATATTTGAGAATTTCTGGCATTGAAAACACCACAGGGGGGTGCCCCAAGTGCCCACAAGGCACTAGGGTGCACCCACCCCCCAGAGCGTGCCCTAGTGGCTTGTGGGCCCCACAAGGACCGCCTCACTTATTCCTTCAGCCCACTTCGTCTCTTACCTCCAGCAAAAATTCCCGTTAGCTCTCTCTCTCTCTCTCTCTCTCATTCTTGCATGCTCCCAAACCTATGATTTTCAATCTCTTTGCTCAGAGCTCCATTTTTTATACTCTTTTGAGGGATTGCTACTTGGTATGTGACTCCTTCACTGCTCCAATTAGTTTTTGCTTTAGTGGTTTATATTTTGAGCAATTAGCTACTCTTGCTACTACTGAAAATGAGCTTCATGTTGGATTCTTTGAGTTCCAAGTAGTTCGAATGCTTGATATAGCCTCTAGACTTCCATATGAGTAGTTGCTATCAATCTTGTGAAGTTTTATTGATATCATTTTGTGGCCCAAAATTTTTAGAAACTTTTCGCAGATAATATGAACCTCTTTAGGAGGAGCTCTTCAAGGCGGAGGTCCTCAGAGGTATCGGCGAGTGAGAGCTCGATACAACAAGCCTATGTTGAACCAAGGGCAAGCTCGGTACGGGATACCGATACCAAATCATGCCGCCGTGTGACGAGTTCATGATAGGTGCGGGTATGAAAGAAGAATTTGATCAGTATGTTCATAACACTGAGCTCGCTCCCTTCATCGCAGATAAGTTTATTAAGCATTAACAATCTTACCCACTATTGGGGAACGTAGTAATTCAAAAAAATTTCTTACGATCATGCAAGATCTATCTAGGAGATGCATAGCAATGAGATGGGAGAGTGTGTCCACGTACCCTCGTAGACCGAAAGCGGAAGCATTTAGTAACGTGGTTGATGTAGTCGAACGTATTCACGATCCAACCGATCCAAGTACCGAACATACGGCACCTCCGTGTTCAGCACACATTTAGTATGATGACGTCCCTCGAGCTCTTGATCCAGTTGAGGACGAGGGAGAATTCTGTCAGCACGACAGCGTGGCGACGGTGATGATGAAGTTACCGGCGCAGGGCTTCGCCTAAGCACTACGATGATATGACCGAGGTGTTAAGCTGTCGGTGTCAAAACCGGCGGATCTCGGGTAGGGGGTCCCGAACTGTGTGTCTAAGGCTAATGGTAATAGGAGGCGGGGGACACAATGTTTACCCAGATTCGGGCCCTCTCTATGGAGGTAATACCCTACTTCCTGCTTGATTGATCTTGATGATATGAGTATTACAAGAGTTGATCTACCACGAGATTGTAGAGGCTAAACCCTAGAAGCTAGCCTATGATTATGACTATTGCTGTCCTATGGACTAAACCCTCCAGTTTATATAGACACTGGAGGGGGCTAGGGTTACATACAGTTGGTTACAGAGAAGGAAATCTACATATCCGAATTGCCAAGCTTGCCTTCCACGCAAAGGAGAGTCCCACCCGGACACGGGACGAAGTCTTCAATCTTGTATCTTCATAGTCCAATAGTTCGGCATAAGCATATAGTCCGGCTGTCTGAGGACTCCCTAATCCTGGACTCCCTTAGTAGCCCCTGAACCAGGCTTCAATGACGATGAGTCCGGCGCACAGATCGTCTTCGGCATTGCAAGGCGGGTTCCTTCTCCGGATACTCCAAAGAAGATATTGAACACAAGAATCGTGTCTGGCTCTGCAAAACAAATTCCACATACCACCATAGAGAGCACAATATCCCACAAATCTAATCTGCTGACAAGTTACCCCATAGCGTGACATCACGCCGCGGCCCGGTCATTATTCGAACCATTTTCTCAACCTGCTACTGCGCATCTTGCGAGGCGGTTTTATTGGCACGTCTTGTCAAAGCGAGATCGTGTCCCCTTATCACGGGATTCTCATCAATACGGGGGTGGGTAACCCAACCGCACCATTAACACGGCGCTTGGGGAATAAGAGAGTTTTCAGGGCAAGTGGGGAGGCGCATGATCCCTGCTGCCTTTATAAGGAGATAAGGATTCCCCCTTTTCACCCACGCCTTCTGCTTCCTCTGCTCATCCATTCTCTCGCTCAAGCTCCAGCGCCCAAGTATTCGCCTTCTCCGCCCACAAAGGCCCTCCGAAAATGTCTGGATCTGGAGCAGGAGGCAAGTGGATGGCCTCTACAGTCTGGGAGAAGGATACCAAGAAACTTCGGGAGGCCAGGTATCTGGCCAAGAAGATCAGCCACCGCCTCCCAGCGGCAGGACAGATCGTCCCTACTCCGGGACCCCACGAGAGGGTTGTATTCCTCCCTCACTTTGTCCGCGGTCTAGGGTTTCCCCTCCACCCATTCCTTCGCGGCATTATGTATTACTATGGGATCAATTTTCATGATCTATCCCCCAATTCCTTCCTCAACATCTCGACATTCATCGTCGTGTGCGAGGCCTTTCTCCGCATCCCCCACACTTCGGCTTATGGCTGAAGATTTTCAATGTGAAGCCCAAGATGGCGAGCGGCGAGCATGCTGAGTGCGGAGGAGCCATGGTGAGCAAGATGCCCAATGTCACATGGCCATCAGGTACCTTCAATGATTCCGTCAAAGGGTGGCAACAACAGTGGTTCTACGTCACTGAGCCACGCGGCACAAAATGGGTTGCAGCTCCCGAATTTTGATCTGGAGCTCCATTGCGGCTTACGTCCTGGCCCAAGAAGGGCCTGAACTGGTCTTCACCAGATGAGTTGTCAGGTGCTCCAGACGCACGTCAAGGGTATGGAAGACAATAATATCAAACTTGTCAACATAGTCCAGTTGATGTTAGTTCGCCGTATTCTCCCTTGCCAACACAGGGATTGCAATTTATGGGAATATGACCCGGCCAAGCACCATACCCTACTAGGGTTCTTTGATTCATCGCACGTAGACATCTGGAAAGTGCTCTTTAAGTCCGGCAAATCTTGGCCAGATTCAGCCGAGGACCGCAGGTATCAACTATCTCGACATGAGAGTTCGGTAAGTCTCCGTACGTTGGCAAGTCACATGCTTTATCTGTATAATCCAGGGGAAACGCTCAATGTATTTTTTCCCAACTCTCCTAGGGCTGGACAAAGAAGGCAGGGCGGATCTACTGTCCGGCTCTGCTGCCAGAATAACCAGCCGGCCCACTTCTGATGAAGATGCTGGTCCCGGCGCCTTACAAGGCGCCGAAGAAGAAAACCGAGAAAGAGGTTAAAGAGACCAGGGGCGGCTGTCGTCGCCGAGGAACTTCGGATACAGTTGCTATGTCTTGAGCTTGCGTTGGTTTTCCTTGAATAGGAAAGGGTGATGCAGCAATAGTAGCGTAAGTATTTCCCTCAGTTTTTGAGAACCAAGGTATCAATCCAGTAGGAGGCTCCTCAAAAGTCCCACACACCTACACAAACAAACAAAGAACTCGCAACCAACACAATAAAAGGGTTGTTAATCCCTTCACGGCCACTTGCGAAAGTGAGATCTGATAGAGATAGTATGATAAGATAAATATATTTTTGGTATTTTATAATATAGATTGGAAAAGTAAAGATGCAAACAAAAGTAGATTGAAAGCTTATATGATAGAAGATAGACCCGGGGGCTATAGGTTTCACTAGTGGCTTCTCTCAAGATAGCATAACGCTTTGTTTGGATGTAGACATTGAAGGGCTTGGCATTGAATTGGCTCGAATGCCAAATATTCAAGACATTGATATTGAGCTTCAATGCCAATTTCGGTGTTTGGATGCCCATGTATTTGGCTTGTGGAATCCAAGAGAAAAAACAATTCCAATTCTTGTTTGGATGGTCAAGTGCTGAATTGCACATGTAAAAGGGTACGAAGTTTCATACGTTGCTGTACATGTTTCAAACTGAATTATGCATGCATATGCATGTGTCTGAATGATCCTGGGAAGCATGTGCGTGAGGGATTGAAGAAGAATACATCAGTTGTTGGTCGTGCACTCGTGCTTGCAACAGACTCAACTTCGTGCACCTGCAATCAAACGTAGAGGATGCACAGGCACACATCATCCGACTCCAGCACATGCGCACATAGCCTAGATGCGGTGGTGGGCATGCAGCGGCAGCGGCACAAGACGCGATGGTCTGCACATTCGGGTCAGCGGCGAAGTCCAAGTCAGCCAATGGGGCTCTTCTCATGGTGGAAGGGTTCCTGTCGTGGCTCGCCGGAGCAGCCCAGAACCACCTGCCGGCGGAGGGAGCGAGCCAGCGAGGGATGCGGTCGCCAGAGGAGGTGCGGCCACAGTGGCAGCTGAACACGTCAGTCTTCAAGATCGGGCCAACGGCGGAGTCCGGCACCACCGTGGCACTCGCGGGCTACTGGCAGGTTTTCCCTGGATGTGCGGGGAAAGGGGGTGAAGGGAGTCTTGGCTGGGGCGACGGGCGAATATCAGCGAAAACCGAGTTCGGAGCCTCTGAATTGGTTTGGCAGAGAGTGCACGTGAAAAGGGAACCGCTCGATATCGAGCCTCAATTCCACGATCGAATGTCTTGCGCAACCAAACAGCGATATTCGGGCTACCGAATGCCAAAGTCAAAATCTGGCCCTGAATACCAACATCCAAACGCAGTGTAAGTATTACGGTGGGTGAACAAATTACTGTCGAGCAATTGATAGAAAAGCAAATAATTATGAGACTATCTAGGCATGATCATGTATATAGGCATCACGTACGTGACAAGTAGACCGACTCCTGCCTGCATCTACTACTATTACTCCACACATCGACCGCTATCCAGCATGCATCTAGAGTATTAAGTTCATAAAGAATAGAGTAACGCATTAAGAAAGATGACATGATGTAGAGGGATAAACTCATGCAATATGATATAAACCCCATCTTTTTATCCTCGATGGCAACAATACAATACGTGCCTTGCTGCCCCTGCTATCACTAGGAAAGGACACCGCAAGATTGAACCCAAAGCTAAGCACTTCTCCCATTGCAAGAAAGATCAATCTAGTAGGCCAAACCAAACCGATAATTCGAAGAGACTTGCAAAGATAACTTAATCACACATAAAAGAATTTAGAGGAGATTCAAATATTTCTCATAGATAAACTTGATCATAAACCCACAATTCATCGAATCTCGACAAACACACCGCAAAAAGAATTACATCGAATAGATCTCCAAGAAGATCGAGGAGAACATGGTATTGAGATCCAAAAAGAGATACGAAGCCATCTAGCTAATAACTATGGACCCGAAGGTCTGTGGTAAACTACTCACAACTCATCGGAGGGGCTATGGTGTTGATATAGAAGCCCTCCGTGGTCGATTCCCCCTCCGGCGGAGCACCGACGAAGGCTGCAAGATGGGTTCTCACGAATACAGAAGGTTACAGCGGTGGAATTAGGTTTTCGTTCGCTCCCTTGATGTTCTCGGGGTACATGGGTATATATAGGAGGAAATAGGTCGGTGGCTGCCCGAGGGGCCGACGAGATAGGGGGGCACGCCCTCCACCCTCGTGCCCGCCTCTGGATCACGTTCGTTCCAAAAATCACGCTCCCGAAGGTTTCATTCCGTTTGGACTCCATTTGATATTCCTTTTCTTCAAAATACTGAAATAGGCAAAAACAGCAATATGCTAGGCCTCATGTTAGTAGGTTAGTCCCAAAAATGATATAAATGTGTAAAGTAAAGCCCATAAACATCCAAAACGGGTAATATAATAGCATGGAACAATAAAAAATTATAGATACGTTGGAGACGTATCAAGCACCCCCAACCTTAATTCCTGCTCGTCCTCGAGTAGGTAAATGATAAAAACAGATTTTTTGATGTGGAATGCTACCTAGCAGAATTCTCAATGTAATTTTCTTTATTGTGGCATGAATGTTCATATCCATATGATTCAAAATAGAAGTTCATATTGACATAAGAAATAGTAATACTTCAAGCATACTAATCAAAGCAATCATGTCTTCTCAAAATAACATGGCTAAAGAAAGTTCATCCCTACAAAATCATATAGTTAGGCTACGCTTCATTTTCGTCACACAAAAATGCTCCCAAATTATACACCCCCGATGACAAGCCAAGCAATTGTTTCGTACTTAAATAATCTCAAACTTTTTCAACTTTCACGCAATACATGAGCGTGAGCCATGGATATAGCACTATGGGTGGAATAGAATATGATGATGGGGATTGTGTGGAGAAGACAAAAAGGAGAAAGTCTCACATTGACGAGGATAATCAACGGGCTATGGAGATGCCCATCAATTGATGTCAACATGAGGAGTAGGGATTGCCATGCAACAGATGCACTAGAGCTATAAATGTATGAAAGCTCAACAAAAGAAACTAAGTGGGTGTGCATCCAACTTGCTTACTCACGAAGACCTAGGGCATTTTGAGGAAGCCCGTCGTAGGAATATACAAGCCAAGTTCTATAATGAAAAATTCCCACTAGTATATGAAAGTGACAACATATGAGACTCTATATGAAGAACATGGTGCTACTTTGAAGCACAAGTGTGGAAAAGAGATAGTAACATTGCCGTCTTTTTATTTTATTTTTCTTTTTCTTTTTTTCTTTTTGTTGGGCCTTTTTTTTCTTTGGCCTTTCTTTTTTTCTTTTTGGCCTTCCTTTTTTTCTTTTTGGGGACAATGCTCTAATAATGATGATCATCACACTTCTATTGATTTACAACTCATGAATTACAACTCAAAACTAGAACAAGATATGACTCTATATGAATGCCTCCGGCGGTGTACCGGGATGGGCGATGAAACAAGAGTGACATGTGTGAAAAATTATGCAAAGTGGCCTTGCCACAAATACGATGTCAACTACATGATCATGCAATGGCAATATCATAATAGTAATGCGTGCCATGATAATAAACGGAACGGTGGAAAGTTGCATGTCAATATATCTCGGAATGGCTATGGAAATGCCATAATAGGTAGGTATGGTGGCTGTTTTGAGGAAGATATAAGGAGGTTTATGTGTGATAGAGAGTATCATATCATGGGGTTTGGATGCACCGGCGAAGTTTGCACCAACTCTCAAGGTGAGAAAGGGCAATGCACGGTACCGAAGAGGCTAGCAATGATGGAAAGGTAAAAGTGCGTATAATCCATGGACTCAATGTTAGTCAAAAGAACTCATATACTTAGTGCAAAAATCTAGAAGTCATAAAAAACCAAGCACTATGCGCATGCTCCTAGAGGGATAGATTGGTAGGAAAAGACCATGGCTCGTCCCCGACCGCCACTCATAAGGATGCACAATCTAAGAACACCTGATGTTTCAAATTCGTTAGACAACTTTAACCATACGTGCATGCTACGGGACTTGCTAACTCAACACAAGCATTCTTTAAATTCATAATCACCCAACTAGCATGACTTTAATATCACTACCTCCATATCTCAAAACAATTACCAGGTATCAAATTGATCATAGCATCCAATTCACTTCCTATGATAGTTTTTATTATACCCAACTTGGATGCCCACCATTCTAGGACCAATTTTATAACCATAGCAAATACCATGCTATTCTAAGAGACTCCCAAAATAATATAAGTGAATCATGAGAGACTAGCAATTTCTACAAAATTAAGCCACCACCGTGCTCTAAAAGATATAAGTGAAGCACTAGAGCAAAAACTATCTAGCACAAAAGATATAAGTGAAGCACATAGAGTATTCTAATAAATTCCAATCAAGTGGGCTTCTCCCGAAAGGTGTGTACAGCAAGGATGATTGTGGAAAATTAAAAAGTAAATACTAATATCATATAAGAAGCTCCAAGCAAAACACATATCATGTGGCGAATAAAAATATAGCTTCAAGTAAAGTTACCGATAAACGAAGACGAAAGAGGGGATGCCTTCCGGGGGCATCCCCAAGCTTAGGCTTTTGGCTATTATTGAATATCTTGGGGTGCCATGGGAATCCCCAAGCTTAGGCTCTTGCCACTCCTTATTCCATAGTCCATCAAATCTTTACCCAAAACTTGAAAACTTCACAACACAAAACTCAACAAGAAATCTCATAAGCTCCGTTAGCGAAAGAAAGCAAAACCACCACATAATGTACTGTAATGAACTCATTATTTATTTATATTGGTGTTAAACCTACTGTATTTCAAGTTCTCTATGGTTCATACCACTTAATACTAGCCATAGATGCATCAAAATAAGCAAACAACACACGAAAAACAGAATCTGTCAAAAACAGAACAGTCTGTAGCAATCTGTAGCCCTCGAAAACTTCTGGACCTCCAAAAATGCTACCAAAATAGGAAGTCTTGGGAAATTTTTCTATTGATCTACAGCAAAAATAATCAACACAAAAGCACGTTTCCTTGAATTAAAAAAACTAATTTCGTGCGTGCAAAGATTCGGGTTTTCAGCAAAATCAAATTAACTATCACCATAGGTTATCCTATAGGTTCTACTTGGCACAAACACTAATTAAAACATAAAAATACATCTAAAAAGAAGGTACATGCAAAATTTATTACTAAACAGAAACAAAAACAAAAAACACAAATAAAATTGGGTTGCCTCCCAACTAGCGCTATCGTTTAACGCCCCTAGCTAGGCATAAAAGCCAAGATAGATCTAAGTAGTGCCATAATAATAAGATAGATCTTGAAAAATCATCTCATATTCTCTATGTTCAACAGCAAGTTTTCTTTGAGGCAAGCAAAAATAATCAAAAGGGCTAAATTTTATGGGACAAAAGTCCCCAAGATCAATCACAGGAGGAATTGGTTCCTCCTTTGGCCCTTCATATTGCACAACTAATTCATCATTATAAGCATTCTTTTGGCAGAATTTTGTGAGCCTATGCTCAAGAGAGTATCCTAGCTCATTATTTCGAAGAGCAAAATCATCATTAAGTTCGTAAATTCTATCAACTAGGACATTGGTAGGAACCTTTTTTCTAAGGTTTTCATTGAAATCAACATAGTCCAAAGATTGAGAACACCTAATTTCCTCTTGATCGAAGAGGATCGCCTCTATGGGAGGACGAACGGCGTCCACCCTATAGTGCGCAAAGATTTCTTTGGCCTCTCTTATTATAAATCTAAACTCATAAGCCAAAAAGATAGTAACAACACGCTTAACTGAAGAAAGCTCAATATTAGAAAATTCAAGGAAAATTCTTTGTATGCAAGGATGCATATGCATAAATTGTCTTTCAAGCTCAACTACAAGCATAGCGACAGCATCCGCAAGACTACTAGTTCTATGAAGAACAGAACCACCCATAGAAGGTAAAGCACTGGCACAAGTAAAGAAATCTTGAATAACGCCTTTTCGAATAATGTTACCACTACCGATTCGAAACTTTTTAGTATGCAAGATAGGGGGTTCTTCAGCAGGAGCATCATAATTTTCCATTTTATCATAATTGTCCATATCGATGATAATCTCCCCAATTTCAGACATAACGACAAACAAAAGCGAAGAAGAAGAGGAGATTGGGAAAGAGAGGGTGAATAAAATAGCAAGGGTGAAGTGGGGAGAGGAAAACGAGAGGCAAATGGCAAATAATGTAAATGCGAGGGAGATGAGTTTGTGATGGGTAGTTGGTATGTCTTGACCTGAGTGAAGACCTCCCCGGCAACGGCGCCAGAAATCCTTCTTGCCACGTCTTGAGCTTGCGTTGGTTTTCCTTGAAGAGGAAAGGGTGATGCAGCAATAGTAGCGTAAGTATTTCCCTCAGTTTTTGAGAACCGAGGTATCAATCTAGTAGGAGGCTCCTCAAAAGTCCCACTCACCTACACAAACAAATAAAGGACTCACAACCAACGCAATAACGGGGTTGTCAATCCCTTCACGGCCACTTGCGAAAGTGAGATCTGATAGAGATAGTATGATAAAATAAATATATTTTTGGTATTTTATAATATAGATTGGAAAAGTAAAGATGCAAACAAAAGTAGATTGAAAGCTTATATGATAGAAGATAAACCAGGGGGCTATAGGTTTCACTAGTGGCTTCTCTCAAGATAGCATAAGTATTACGGTGGGTGAACAAATTACTGTCAAGCAATTGATAGAAAAATGAATAATTATGAGATTGTCTAGGCATGATCATGTATATAGGCATCACGTCTGTGACAAGTAGACCCACTCCTGCCTGCATCTACTACTATTACTCCACACATCGACTGCTATCCAGCATGCATCTAGAGTATTAAGTTCATAAAGAACAGAGTAACGCATTAAGAAAGATGACATGATGTAGAGGGATAAACTCATGCAATATGATATAAACCCCATATTTTTATCCTCGATGGCAATAATACAATACGTGCCTTACTGCCCTGCTGTCACTAGGAAAGGACACCACAAGATTGAACCCGAAGCTAAGCACTTCTCCCATTGCAAGAAATATCAATCTAGTAGGCCAGACCAAACTGATAATTCGAAGAGACTTGCAAAGATAACTTAATAACACATAAAAGAATTCAGAGGAGATTCAAATATTTCTCATAGATAAACTTGATCATAAACCCACAATTCATCGGATCTCGACAAACACACCGCAAAAAGAGTTACATCAAATAGATCTCCAAGAAGATCAAGGAGAACATGGTATTGAGATCCAAAAAGAGAGACGAAGCCATCTAGCTAATAACTATGGACCCCAAGGTCTGTGGTAAACTACTCACAACTCATCGGAGGGGCCCTCCATGGTCGATTCCCCCTCCGGCGGAGCGCCGACGAAGGCCCCAAGATGGGATCTAGCGGATACAGAAGGTTACGGCGGTGGAATTAGGTTTTCGTTGGCTCCCTTGATGTTTTCGGGGTACGTGGGTATATATAGGAGGAAGAAGTAGGTCGGTGGCTGCCCGAGGGGCCCACGAGATAGGGGGCATGCTATGTAGGGGTGGGCGCACCCTCCACCCTCGTGTCCGCCTTGGATTCTTCTTGACTTGCACTCCAAGTCCTCTGGATCGCGTCCGTTCCAAACACCATGCTCCCGAAGGTTTCATTCCGTTTGGACTTTGTTTGATATTCCTTTTCTTCAAAATATTGAAATAGGCAAAAAATAGCAATACGGGCTGGGCCTCCGGTTAGTAGGTTAGTCCCAAAAATGATATAAATGTGTAAAGTAAAGCCCATGAACATCCAAAACGGGTAATATAATAGCATGGAACAATAAAAAACTATAGATATGTTGGAGACGTATCAACAGTATCCGAAGACTCCGAGGCCCGCTCTTCCTCCAAAGAGGACGAGGAAGAGGAGGAGAGCCGATCCCCCCCAGCGAGGGGAAGAAAGAAAAGGACAGCCTCCACACAATTGGAGGCTGAGTCGCATAAGAAGGGAAAAACTCCCCTTCCGGAGGAATCCGCCGCCGCCACCGACAACAGCCCGGAGTGGGATCCCAGGGTCCAGCCCCTGGTGAAATCGTGAGTATATAAAACCCGGACACGTTTGTGCATCCAGACTCACTATCGTATGACGTTTAATCATTGATTCACACTTTTTTGCATTTCGGCGAGGTCCCACACCGAACAATCCTCATCGGAGGACTTACTGGGTTGGGATGCTATGGACAGCGGGACACCCCCGAAGGCCCCCTCCCCAAAACATGTGAACGACACCGAGGCATCATCCCAGAGGGACCAAGGCCAAGGAGGGGGTGAAACGTCGGCGGCTGGACACATGGGGAAAAAGGCTCCCACGGACACCGACGATGGGGGCTATCTCGAATTCTGCCCCCAGACTGACACAATTCCGGAGACCAATACTTCTCCGGAATCAGGCAGGCAGCCTCCCTCGACAGGAGGGGGTGCACCTGTTCCACTGGCAACCTCTGCCCAACCAGAGGTGCCGGATACCTTATCAGTAGCGCTGAAGAGCGCCTCCATCATTGAAGAACACCGTGCCCTTATGGGTGCGGTGATTGAGAAGATTCAGTCTGCGGAAAGCGGGCTGAATGAAGCCTGCATCAGCCTTATAACGGGCTTTGAGGTAATTTGTGAGGTTTTAAAGAGTGTTATAGTATAGGTAGTAGCCCCTGTTACACTATTCGGTGTTCGAAAGAAAGAACCGGACAGAGGATCACATATATGTTTGCCGGAGACTTACATTGTGGTACCTTTCCCTCTATTTTTATAAGCAGGTGTCTGTAGCGACCGCCGCCTCTCATACTGCGGAAGTCTCCGGACTGAAACAGAGTCTGGAGCAGGCCAAAGACGAACCTGGCCAGGTGAAAAAGCAGTTGGAGGATAACCACGGTATGCAAAAACCTTGTTCGCATTCAATGCGAATGAATAATTGAGTATGATAAAAAAATATGATGTGCTCTAGGGGCGACGACCGAAGTCGAGGCTCTTAAGAAGGCGGTGGCCGAAGCCGAGAAGAAGGTAGCCGCAGAGCAGGCTCTTCGTGAAAAGCACGAGGCCAGGGTTATTCAAGTTCAGCAAGAGCTTCAAGAAGTCGTGAAGAAATGCGAAACCTTGGAGCAGAGTTTAACGGAGAAAGAATCCGAACTCACCAAGGCTCGTCAAGCCGCACAAGATGCCCGGGGCGAAGCCCAAGGCGCCCTGCAGGAGATCCATGAGGCCAGGAAGATCGCGGCGGGTAAGGCTTTTTCTATGCAAAGCGGATATTTCAAGGGAGAAAATCATGTTACTAATTTGAATTCGGATTTCTCCAGGGGTATTTGCGGAGCTGCCGTGCAGCATATCTGATGCCGCACAATTCTACCGAGCCGAAGAAAGGAGCACTTCGGAGAAGCTCTTCTGGTCGCAGTATCTGGCGCCAGAGAATCCAGTACCCTGTGCCTATTAGCTAAAGCAGCTGATCGAACTGTATAAGGCGGCCGAACTAGCCATGAAGGATTTAAATATCCAGCTATGGCCTGCCAAGCCGATTCCCAACAGCTTTGGGCTCGTGAAGCGTCTTGTAAGTGCCTGCCCTCGACTTGAAGTCATCAAGCAGTCGGTCTGTATGGAAGGTGCGCGAATGGCCTTCGCCCGCACAAAGGTGCACTGGGCGAAGATGGATGCTGAAAAGTTAATGACCGAAGGACCGCCTGCGGGTAAGGAGCACCGCAAGCCCGAGTTGTATTATGATAGTGTCCTAAAAGGATCCCGCCTCGTAGCGGAGAAATGTGCCAAGGATATTATATTCCCATGAATACATTCATGTTATCCGATATAATGTTTGAACGAGGTCATTTAAATGATATAATGCATGTTATTTGAAAATTTTACCTCCTGTGCGGCCGTTTTATATATTAATCCTGAGAGTTGGCCAGTCGTCAGCTTCTGCCCCCACGTAGGAAGTATGGGGGTGTTCGGGATAAACCTGAGCACTCTTTACCCTAGTTTTGGGTCCTTGAAGGAGGTGTTCAGCGCAACGAACCAGGCAATCGGACTATAAGGCTTTATCACTCTCACTTAGCCATAGGAGTTTGACAAAAGAAAGGTAGGCGCAGCCCCTGGTGTCCGGAAGACCGCACTGGGGACTCTATAAGTGCCTGATCGGAAGAAAAAGCCGATCCATCGCATGCTGCATTAGGTATCACAGCGGAAGAAATCCTTAAAGATTTGGTAACCTCTCGAATAGCTGACCAGCTCTCGCCATATCATGACAGTCAGTTTTCGACTTTCTCTACTGAGGCGCTCGTCCGGAAGAACCAGGATGCAATCGCAGTAGTTCTCCCTTTACTACCCTAGCCGATATAGGGAAACGTAGGGTAGAATGCACAGGAGCCAGGCAACCCAACTATTGACCCAAGACATGATTCGGAGCCGATGCATATAATGCAATAAGTTCGAGGTGCCGAATGACCGTGAAGGTATTCGGACTTTATTGCCATATTATGGGTACAACGAGGCCCGTGGCATATTAAGGCATATCATAGTGTACGAATGCCATTTGATAAAGAATATCAATAAGAAACAATAGCAAGTAAGCGTCATATAAAGCCACATGTTGTAATTGAATAATATGTCAATGCGTACGAGTACAAATAATGTGATAAAAATAAATATGACTTCAGAACCTGCTGAGAGTAGGGCAGGGAGGCTGTGTGCAGATCCGAGTAATAATCGGATGGTCATCAAGGGGTATATCTAAGGATTCCCTTATGCGTTCGAGCTGTTCCCCTCCTTGATATGTTTGTCCCCTCAAGGGTCTGGTCGCCATGTTGCCTGTGATGGCCTACGCAGAAGTGGACCTGCAAAAAAATGCAAAAAAATGTTTGTGTGCCATGGAGCGGTTGAGCCGTGTTTTGGGGCGTAACCGAGCTTTGCCTCTGCGCTACCGCCAGAGTGGTTGATTGAGCTCTTGACGAGCTGGGCTATCCTGCCGCGGAGTAGTTCGGACTCCCTTGACGGTGTTCGGAAGTTTGGCTGTCGACTGAAGGTTCGATTGAAAGATGACACTATGTGCTTTTCCTGTTAAGGCGACAGTGTGCTCTTCGGCGCGGAGGAGGCATTCGACCTTGCCATTAACTGTTATGACGCTGCACGGACCGGGTGTCTTGAGCTTAATCTAGGGATAATGTGGAACTGCGTTGAATCAAGCAAACGCGATACGTCCGAGCAATGCATGATAGCTGCTGCGAAAATGGACGATGTCAAAGATTAACTCTTCGTTGCGGTAATTATCCGGTGGTCCGAAGACTACCTCCAGAGTGATGGAGCCTGTACAACGGGCCTCCACACCTGGTATAACACCTTTAAAGGTGGTTTTAGTGGGTTTGATCATTGAAGGATCGATACCCATCTTGCGCACTGTGTCCTGATACAGTAGGTTCAGGCTGCTGCCTCTGTCCATAAGGACTCGTGTGAGGTGGAATCCGTCAATTATTGGATCAAGGATTAGTGCGGCTGAGCCGCCTTGACGGGTATTGGCCGGACGATCATTGCACTCAAAGGTGATCGGTCCGGACGACCATGGGTTGAAGTTTGGGGCGACTAGCTCCAGCGGGTAGACGTCCCTAAGTGTGCGCCTCCGCTCTCGCTTGGGAATGTGGGTGGCGTTTATCATGTTCACCATTTTGATTTGCGGGGGAAACTTCTTTTGCCCTCCTGTGTTTGGAGGCCGGGGCTCCTCATCGTCGTCATCGCTTTGCGACCCCTTCTCCTTGTTTTCGGCACGTGACCTGCCGACTTGTTTGAAGACCCAGCATTCTCTGTTGGTATGATTGGCTGGTGTTCCTGGGGTGCCGTGAATTTGGCATGGACGGTCGAGTATACGGTCCAGACTGGACGTGCCCAGACTGTTTCTTTTGAATTGTTTCTTGCTTTGACTGGTATTAGAGCCGCTGAATCCAGCATTGATGGTCGTGTCTTCGGCGTTCTCGCCATTATTTCGATGCTTGTGTTTACTGCGTCGGGGCTTGCCGTTGTTATCTCTTGGTTCAGAAGTCCCAGGCTTGCTTGAGACGATGTTGCTGCGAGCTAGCCAGCTGTCCTCGCTGAGGGAGTCCCGGATTAGGGGGTATCCGGACAGCCGGATTATATGCTTTGGCCGGACTGTTGGAATATGAAGATACAAGATTCAAGACTTTGTCCCGTGTCCGGACGGGACTCTCCTTTGCGTGGAAGGCAAGCTTGGCGATTCGAATGTTAGATCTCCTTCTCTGTAACTGACTATGTGTAACCCTAGCCTCCTCCGGTGTCTATATAAACCGGAGGGTTTAGTCCGTAGGACGAGAACAATCATAATCATAGGCTAGCTCCTAGGGTTTAGCCTCTACGATCTCATGGTAGACCAACACTTGTAATACTCATATCATCAAGATCAATCAAGCAGGAAGTAGGGTATTACCTCCATCGAGAGGGCCCGAACCTGGGTAAAACATCGTGTCCCCTGCCTCCTGTTACCATTAGCCTTAGACGCATAGTTCGGGACCCCCTACCTGAGATCCGCCGGTTTTGACACCGACATTGGTGCTTTCATTGAGAGATCCTCTGTGTCGTCGCTACAAGGCTTGATGGCTCGCCTCGTTGTCAAGGACAACATCACCTCTGGGGGAGCCCTAGCGCTAGGCCAAACTCTCCGACTAGGCGGCTTCGTCATGAACGCCTGATCGGCTACCGCGCCGACGATGACTTCCTGGGTCATCAAAAACAGCCTCCACGTTAATTCGGAACTCGCCGAACAGATGGATCCAATGGAGCTCTCCTCCCTTAATGAGCTCTTGGATCGCATCGCCGCTCTGGGAGTCGCTACAAACTATGATCGGATTGGGTTTAAACCCGACCAAAGGGATATTAAATCCCCACCGGTCACCCATGAGATAGTGGTAGTGGAAGAGCTACACATGGATTATCCCTCTACTTTGAGGACGAACTATGTCCGGATTACCGAGCTCTCTGAGCCGGATACCCATTTGCGGGAGGACATGACCCAGACTCCAAACTTAGAATCGGGCAACGGGCCAGAAAAATTGGGCAACATCTCGGAGTCCGAGCTGCCAAGCTCGGAAGCTCCTCTACTCCTGGGTGTCAGATCGGGTCAGAATTCGGACTTAACTATGCCCACCCACCCAGACTTATGCCATCTTTCCCATATTAGACAAGAGCCCCAAGAGACCGTACATCGCTACTGGGCCAGATTCCTCCTTGTGATAAACAGGGTCAAGGACTATCGCGAGGAAGACGCAATCTCACATTTCTGCAAAAATTGCACGAACAAAGGGATCCTCAATGCTATAAGTCGCCGTGACATAGTACACTTTGCTGACTTAGCAGCCATAGTACAGAAGTACTATGCGATGGAAAGCGCCTGGAAAACCCAAACAGACTTCTGGGATAATCCGGCTCTCACTAAACCCTTTGTCCGAACTAAAAGGGTAAACTCTCGTAAGTTACCTGATCCAATTCCCAAAAAACCAAAGCCCGCTCCAGGGCGTGGAACCGAATTGTAAGAATGGCTCAATGGGCCATGCAAAATTCACAGCACGCCGGATACCACGCCAACGCATAGCCTTAGAGCATGTTGGATACTCCGGCAGGTAGCAAAAAGAAGCGAGGATCTTCTTGTAAACCATAACAGAGCAACATCCCGCCGAAGACAACAATGCGATACTGATAGTCTTCGAGACCTTCACCTCAAATAATAGGCGCAAGCGAGCTCATCGAAGTTTCGCTGAAATCTGCCACGTGGCAAAAATAAATCCATGGAGCGACACTGCTATAACCTTCAGTGCCAGTGACGAACCTCAATTCCAAACAGTCCGGGCACCAGCCGCTTTGGTCCTTAGCCCAATCGTGGACGGCTTCCGGCTCACTAAAGTACTCATGGACGGCGGAAGCGGATTAAACCTGATCTATGAAGAAACCCTCAACAAGATGGAAATTGACAAAAGCCGCATTGAGCAAAGCAGCACGACCTTCAGGGGAATCATCCCTAGTCAGGAGGCACGGTGTGCGGGAAAAATCACACTGGATGTGGCATTCGGCACGCTGAAGAATTATAGGTCCGAAGAAATCACGTTCCAAGTGGCCCCGTTCAGCAGCGGATACCACGCCATTTTAGGGCGGGACACATTCACGAGCTTTCAAGCTATACCCCATTATGGGTACATGAAGCTCAAAATGCCCGGACCCAATGGAATCATCACTCTAGCCAGTGATCCAGACGTCGCACTGCGCGCCGAAAATAAAACTGCCGCACTAGCCCTCGAAGCATTATCCGAAGCCCTAGCGGCCGAAGAACTAACAACGCTGCGTGCCACAGTGGACAAAGATGACGTGATACTCGACACGCGACCTAAGTCTACCTCTTCAAGCCCGTGGACGAGATAGTCAAATTCCAGGTCCACCCAACGGACCCCACAAAGACAGCTTCCATCGGGACACAATTGAGCCCCACAATGGACGCCACACTGCGAGACTTCCTATGTGAGAATTGGGACATTTTCTCCTGGCATCCTTCAGACATGTCGGGCATCCCATGAAGGCTGGCTGAGCACAACCTCAATATACTGAAAGGATACAAGCCAGCCAAGAAGACTCTTAGGTGCTTCTCAGAGCCTAAGCGGCAAGCCATGGGAGAAGAGCTAGCCAAGCTACTTGAGGCCGGATTCATCAGAGATATAAAACATCTGGATTGGCTAGCAAACCTGGTAATGGTACCAAAGAAGGACAAATCCTGGCGCCTATGTGTCTATTTCAAAGACCTCAACAAGGCCTACCCCAAGGATCCCTTCCCCCTCCCTCGCATTGACCAAATCATCGACGCCACCCCAAGACACGACTCACTATGTTTCCTCGACGTATACTCCGGATACCATCAAATAAAGATGGCGGAATCCGACCAAGCTGCAACAGCCTTCATAACGCCATATGGCCCCTTCTGTTTCAACACTATGCCTTTCGGGCTCAAAAATGCCGGTGCAACCTATCAATGTATGATTCAGAGATGCCTGGAGAAGCAAATCGGCAAAACAGTGGAGGCATACGTGGACGACGTGGTCATAAAAACAAGACACGTCGAAACTTTAATAGATGACTTGAGACTCACGTTCGACAACCTCTGAACATACGACATCAAGCTCAACCCGGAAAAATGTGTATTCGGCGTACCCTCCGGGAAGTTGCCCGGCTTCATTGTTTGCAATAGAGGAATCGAAGCAAATCCGGCAAAAATCCGAGCTCTGTCGCAGTTGGCTATCCCAACTGACCTCAAGCAGATCCAGAAACTAACTGGATGCATGGCTGCCTTAAGCCGCTTTATCTCCCGATTAGGAGAAAAGGCACTACCTCTTTATTGCCTTCTTCGACGTACCGAACACTTTGAGTGGACGGATGCGGCCACGGTCGGACTGGATGAAATAAAGACCCTATTGGCCAGCAATCCAGTCCTGACCGCGCCAAATACTGGTGAACCTATGCTATTATACATAGCTGCAACACATCAGGTTGTAAGCGCAGTGCTCGTCGTCGAACGAGAAGCAGACGGATACAAGTTCCCGTTCTAAAAGCCGGTATATTATGTGTCCACTGTCCTCACTCCATGCAAATCCCGATACCCACACTATCAAAAGATAGCATACGCGGTCTTCATGGCATCCCGGAAGCTACGACACTACTTTTAAGAGTGTTCTATTATGGTGGCCTCCGAAGTGCCACTCAATGACATAATAAACAACCGCAACGCCACGGGCCGGAATGCTAAATGGGCTATCGAGATCCTTCCATTCAACATAACATACAAACCACGGCGGGCCATTAAGTCGCAAGTACTGCCTGACTTTGTTGCCGAGTGGACAAAAGTTGAACTCCCTAAAGAGTACGGCGCGTACTCCAGTTGGATCATGCACTTCAACGGCTCTAAAATGCTGCCGGATTGGGAGCGGGTGTAGTACTGACATCCCCCACCGAAGACATGGTCCAATACGTACTCCAAATATTATACACAGGCTCCAACAACGCAACTGAATACGAGGCTCTGTTGCATGGTCTTCGGATGGCAGTCTCTATGGGCATTCAATGCCTAAAAGTGCGCGGGGACTCGAACCTCGCAATATCACAAATAAACGGAGATTTCGATGCCAAGGATCCAAAAATGGCGGCCTACCGTAATGCCGTCCTCAAACTGCCAGCTCGGTTCGAGGGGCTCAAATTCCACCATGTGGTCTGAGAAAACAATCAAGCGGCGGTATCCTCGCCCGCATCGGCGCTAAACGTGACCCCGTCCCACCTAATATATTCTTGGAAAGGCTGTTCAAGCCATTCGTGGTATGGGAAGGGGAGTCCGGCAACACCAGTCCGGCTCCGAATACAACCCCAGATTCCGAACCATCTGACATAATCGGGGGCTCCGCCACCGAAATAACACCTTCGGCCGATGAAATCATGGTTGTCATCGCCCCATGGATCGAGCCCTTCTTGGCCTACCTAAATAGGCAAGAGCTCCCCGAGGACCAAAATGAAGCACGTTGTATTGTGCGGCGTTCCAAGGCCTACAAAGTCCATGAGGGAGAGCTCTATAAGAAAAGTGCCACCGGGGTGCTCCAAAGATGCATCTCCGAAGAGGAAGGGCTGCAGCTCTGGGCTGAAATCCATGCCGGACTCGGCGGGCACCACGTTGCGGCTCGGGCACTTGTCAGCAAAGCCTCCCGTATAGGTTTTTATTGGCCGACAGCCCGAGCAGATGCACAGGACCTTGTCCAACATTGCCTCGGTTGCCAGCTCTTCGCCAATCAGAGCCATATGCCCCCTACCGCTTTCCAAACAATCCCCATAACTTGGCCCTTCGCTGTCTTGGGGCCGGATATGGTCGGACCTCTTAAAGGGGGAAGCCATAAGAAAAAATATTTATTGGTCATGGTGGACAAGTTCACCAAATGGATAGAAGACAAACTAGTTAAAACGGCCGAATCCGGACGAGTGATAGACTTCATATCAGGGGTTGTACACCGTTACAGTGTCCCCCACAACATCATCACTGATAATGGCTCAAACTTCATAGCCGATGAAGTGAAAACTTGGTGCGGCAACATGGGCATTAAGCTCGACTACGCCTCCGTCTATCATCCCCAAACAAACGGCCAATTCGAACGTGCAAATGGTCTCATCATGAGTGGCATCAGACCTAGACTATTGCGATCCTTGAAAGAATCGGACACGCACTGGGTCGAGGAGCTCGACTCCATACTCTGGGGGCTGCGGACCACGCTGAATCGTACCACCGGATATACACCATTATTTATGGTGTATGGCGCAGAAGAAGTACTACCCTGCGACATAATCCATGACTCAGCTCGCGTGCGCATGCGCAAACATAAGGAAGCTGAGCTAGATCGGCAGGACAAATTAGATGCCCTGGAGGAGGAGCGCGACGTCGCAAAAGCCCGTTCCGCATTCTATCAGCAGCAGGCTCGAAGGTATCAAAGCAGAGAAGTGCGGGCCAAAACTTATAACGTTGGCGAACTCGTTCTATGCCTACCGGAGAAGAAGAAGGACAATCTCAAACCCAAGTGGGAGGGTCCCTTCATCATTGATAAAGTTCTCACCGGAGGAGCGTAGCGTCTGCGTAATGCATCCGATAACAGACTCGAGCCGGACCTGTGGAACGCGGCCAGACTCCGGAGATTCTATGCCTAGTGCCGAACTCAGTGTTCGTCTCCTTACCCCCGCTCTTTCAATTATGTTCTCCCTTTTTCCTTTCTCGCCCTCTTTACCTTCTTCACACAAAGTATCAAATACTGTGCGGATGCTTGGATCGCTCCGGCCGCACTATGTGTGCTCACCATACCTGGGGGCTTCCTATACGGAAGCTAAATATAATTACTTTTATGGCTTCCTTCCTACCACATATGCGTCTTTTTTTTTCATATGTGCCTTTTCTTCACCATTATATGCATCAATATGACTTAAGGTTTGGCCATGCTGGGTTGCCTGGCTCTTGTGTTTATGCCCTACGTTCCCGTTAATTCGGCTAGGGCATAAGGAGAGCACCTCTGCGATTGTTACTGCCGGTTTAGCCGGATGTGTACCTCAGACTGGGTGAAGTCGAAAGCTAGCGTTCTTAAGGGAATATTCGTCGGTGAACAAAAGATGTTTTTTCATTTATTACAACGTGAATCCCCAGATGTTTTGTATCCTGCGCTTCTGTTCATAGTTCGTACATGCACATCTATGCATGCGTACCCAGGGAAAGGAACCCCTAACGGAAATATTCTCTCTGGAAGATGTTTCTTACTACCCATGTAATATAACATAACTAGTTGGGTACTTGTCTGTTCAAGCACTTATGACCCCTACGCCTGGTTTCCACGCATACCCCAGTTTTACATAACTAAGCGGGTATTCGGATACACCCCGGACTGTCGGGTCCTGGGGCTGAAGCGAAAAGGTCCGCCATGACAAATGATTTTTAATCCGGCTAGGGACTACATATGTCCATTAAATTACATAGTCACTTGGACTGGCTATATTCTTCCTCTATACCATCCAACATGCTGTCTAGCCTACAATTCTGTTGGGAATACTTTGCGACTAATGCTACTTGGTCATACACCAGACTTACGAGGATCTCTTGCCCACCTGGCCCCACCGGTCTGACTCTGGCCATATGGTTCGGGTCAGCCTTGGCATATCGCGTCTTCACCATGGCCCAGACTTCCCTTGCACCTTGTCGGCAGGCTGATACCTTCCATAACCGGAAGCGCCACCGTGCTCCTTTGAGAATATCCACGAGCTCCCTCATGCCTCCTGGCAGGGAAGCGGATGGCCACAAGGCCTGATGAATACCCTGCATATGCCGAGCTCGTCCGTGTAGTTGTGACAGATCTTGCAGCAAATCACCTGCGGACTCGGGCATATCCTCTTCAGGACGGCCCGTCAGCATACCTACAGACATAAACTCTTTTAATACGCTTCCTCACTGAACTGTACTGCAGTTCGTTTAAGCACTTACAATAAATGTCACGACGAAGCCTCCTATTCTCCTTCACCGAGTCCGCAAGCTGAGCTCGAACATCTGCTAATTTGACGCCCAGCCGAATGTTGGCATCTTGGAGATTGTTTTTCTCCTGCCTAACCTGCGTAAGCACACGCTCGCCGGCCTTTAGCTGTCTTTGGAGATGGACTCAACATCTTTTACGATCTCCGGATTCTCCCCGGGATTGTCTGCAGAATTTTCTGTTAGACTTATAAAGCAAGCCAAATACTAACAGGTATATGTCCTTAAAATTTCTATATTGAGACAAGTATTACCAGATGAGGCCTTCTAGGATTCCTCTAGTTTGGCAACCGCGGCCCTCAGCTGTGTCTTGCACTCCTCCAGCTCTTGAGATAAATGGGTATTCTTCTCTACAAGAACCTGTGCATACAATGATCTTTAAATCAGTTGTTCCAACTGTTTCAAGTCTCAAGGGCTACTGATATACATGCTTATCAAATTTTCTTACCCGTATATCCTTTGCATACTAGTCCGTCGCTCGGGCGAGTCCATCTTGGGCAGCTCGGCTGTATGTGTCTCCTGAATTGAAGGCATTGAATGCCTCTTCGGAAAAGATACCATTGCGAAGTACGGCCCGTCGGAGCCGGTGATTCATGGCACTCTCTACTTCAGAATTTGTGGCGGAGAGCCTATCCGCATCCTCTGTCGGAGGAAAATTCGTCGTCGGCCCCACATTGGCCTCCTCTCTTGAAGCCGGTTCTGGAATCCGGCTGGTGGAGGAGTGATCGGCAGAATCTCCTGATATAGTCCGGTGACTACTCTTTCTGCCAGGACACGGTGGACACTGTTACATTTCAAAAATGATAATCACAGAGCAGATTTTAACTATACCTCTGCAACGGCGTTTCGACCCTAACCGCCTTCCTCTTGAGCCTGCCTGGCCTGGATGCCCTTTGCTGATGAGCCCCCAGGGGCTCGGCGCCGCATTCAGACGGTCGTCTCTATAAAAATATGATATTTGTGCATAAGGCATGATATAAAGAAGGAATCCTCTTCAGAGCTTAAGGCTTTAGATTTGCTTACATGTGACGCAGGGAGCAGTCTGGGATAATTGGCGATAATATCCACCAAGGTGTCGTCGCAGCTTGCCTGATAAAATGTCCCGTCGACAAGCTCCATAGATATATCTGGATCTTCTTCAAGTCCGGGTTTGAGGGCCCGTCCAGGATCTTCTGGCTGCGGAGAGGGGCTGTTGAACTCTTTCACGGCCTTCCTCAGTTCCTGCTTAGAAATATCAAGGTAAATGATTGTGATGAAGGGCGCAAGAATGGATAGAGTTGAGTAAAGAGTAACGGCTTACCCAGCTTGGGGAGTTGTACATGGAAAATCGATCCCGCGGTTTGATACGGAGGAACTCCTCTTCTTCTCCTTTATATAAATTAGACAGTATTCTCACCAGAGCAGTGGTGGAGTCCGGACCTTTACGACCGCAGCAGGTGGCATCATCTTCCCCATTGAGGTGCCACATGGGCTTCCCCCAATATTGAAGTGGCTGCACCCCCCGCATTATGCATATTGATATAACTTCGACTATTGTCAGTCCTGATTGGGCCAGTGTCTTTATCCTGCCCATCAGGAAGTGGACTTCCCTGGCATCTTCCTCCTGGGGGCTCCGAGGGTGCCAACTTTTGCGTTTCTTTAGTGGAGCGTTATTAAACTTAGGAAGGCTCATCCGGATTGGGTCCGGAAGGGGAATGTCATCTACATAAAACCACTCCGAGGGCCAGTCTTTGGATGCCTTCTTTGGAGTGCCGGACAGGTATCCGGTCTGCGCGACGCACCATATTTCGGCTCCACCCACTTGATATATAGATCTCCCCTGATTGCGAGGGACGAGGTAGAATAACTTCTTCCATAACTCGAAGTGAGCCTTGGAGCCCAGGAATAATTCACAGAGGGCAACGTATCCTGCGATGTGCAGCATGGAGGCGGGGATAAAGTTATGTAGCTGGAGGCCGTAGAACTCCAGAAGCCCGCGGAGGAATGGGTGGATTGGAAACCCGATGCCTCTTAGCAAATATGGGATGAGGCATACCCGCTCCCCCTAAGATGGGTTAGGAGATCTCTCCGCTTGCGCCCCGCCATTATAGGTGGCTAGTCCGCCTCAGACGGGGACCATGTACGTAGGTGGAAGAAACCCTTGGGTCTGCAACTCTACTAAACGGCTATGGGGGACAGAACATTTTTCCCAATCACCTGGCTTAGAGCTAAGATAGCGAGAAGAGGAGCTACGGCGACCGACCATGATGGAATGGTTTTTTCGGATGCGCTCTGTTGAATGCTTGCTTGAGGGAAGAAGGTGAGATTTGGATCTGAGGATCCCCGTCTCTTCAAATAGACGGTTTGCCTACAAGATTAGGGTGGCAAATGTAAAAATGCTCCGGCTCCTCGTATTCGCTCGACACGTGGAGATGGCCATTATTGAAGCACAGAAGCCGAGGAAAACAACATTGATGGGAAGCCGGACACTGTTTGCTACAACAGGTACTCTAGATTTGGAGAAGAACCCGCCTTGCAATGTCGAAGACAATCTGCGCGCCGGACTAATCGTCATTGAAGCCTGGTTCGGGGGATACTGAGGGAGTCCCGGATTAGGGGATATCCGGACAACCGGACTATATGCTTTGGCCGGACTATTGGACTATGAAGATACAAGATTCAAGACTTCGTCCCGTGTCCGGATGGGACTCTCCTTTGCGTGGAAGGCAAGCTTGGCGGTTCGAATGTTAGATCCCCTTCTTTGTAACCGACTCTGTGTAACCCTAGCCTCATCCTGTGTCTATATAAACTGGAGGGTTTAGTCCGTAGGACGAGAACAATCATAATCATAGGCTAGCTCCTAGGGTTTAGCCTCTACGATCTCGTGGTAGATCAACTCTTGTAATACTCATATCATCAAGATCAATCAAGCAAGAACTAGGGTATTACCTCCATCGAGAGGGCCCGAACCTGGGTAAAACATCGTGTCCCCTACCTCCTGTTACCATTAGCCTTAGATGCACAGTTCGGGAGCCCCTACCCGAGATCCGCCGATTTTGACACCAACACTCGCCCACACAGAAGCGGGTATGAGTGTCGTAAGGGCTTCCATGGATTTCGGCTTCTCTTGGCCCAGGTGTCGGGCAAGCCACTCGTCACAGATGTTGTGCTTAAAGGCCGCTAGGGCTTCGGCATCCGGACAGTCGACAATTTGGTTCTTTTTAGTTAGGAACTGAGTCCAGAATTTCCTGGTTGACTCTCCGGGCTGTTGAGTTATGTGACGTAAGTCATCAGCGTCCAGTGGTCGCACATAAGTGCCCTGGAACTTGTCAAGGAATGCGTCCTCCAGGCTCTCCCAACTGCCAATGGAGTTTGCCGGCAAACTATTCAGCCAATGCCGAGCTGGTCCCTTGAACTTTAGTGGGAGGTACTTGATGCCGTGTAGATCATCACCGCGGGCCATGTGAATGTGGAGAAGGAAATCTTTGATCCATACTGCGGGGTCTGTTGTTCCATCATATGGTTTAATGTTCACTGGTTTAAACCCTTCTGGGAATTCATGCTCCATTACTTCGTCACTGAAGCATAGGGGGTGTGCGGCGCCTCTATGCCGGGCTACATCGCGACGCAGTTCCAATGAGTTTGGCCTGCTATATTTGGCCCGGGCGGATTTGTATTTAGTATATCCGCGTGGCGGTCATCGTCACGTGTTGGGGTGCACCCCCGCGATCCGTAGATCGATCTTGATTGTCCTGCTTTGTTTTTCAGTTCGTCTCGCATGTCATGCGTGTAGCCTCGGGCCTTCGTGTTTTTGTTTGATTGGCGACGGGGTGCGGGCTGGTGTTCGGGCTGATATGCCACTTTGTCTCGACCACGAGGTGGTCGGTTAGCCGCATCCTGCGCTGGTACTATAGGCTCTAGTGCCTCGTCCTTAAATTGAGGTAACAACTTGCGCCTCGGATAGCTTTTGGTTGGGCACTCGAGTCCGTATTCCTCGGCCGCCAGGACCTCAGTCCATCTGTCAGTTAGCAGATCTTGATTAGCTTGAAGCTGCTGCTATTTTTTCTTCAGGCTCTTTGCAGTGGCTATAAGCCGGCGCTTGAAGCGCTCCTGCTCGACGGGATCCTCAGGCATGATAAATTCTTCATCGCCGAGGCTCACCTCGTCTTCGGAGAGGGGCATGTAATTGTTATCCTCCGAGTCTCCATTCATTGCCTGTTCATCAGGGCTAGCTTGCCCATCCTCCCGCCCGGCTTGCTCGAAGCTTGGCTGGGCGGGATTGTTTTCGTCTTCGGCATCCTCCAGAGTGCTATTGTCTCTTGTGCCGGTATCGTTGTTTTTGCTATGGCGGGATTTAGATTGGCGCCGCTAATGTCGGCGCTTAGGTTGCTTCTCTAGAGGGTCACCCTCCATTGCATCCTTTTGATCCTCGCCATTGTCTTCTTTGGGTGTGTCCACCATGTATATATCATATGATGAGATGGCAGTGGTTCCTGTTCTTCTCCGGCATAATCGTCCATACTGTTGATGTCTTCGGAGTCGAAATCAAGCATGTCGGTTAAGTCGTCGACAGTGGCTATTAAGTGGGTGGTGGGTGGGCAACAAATTCCTTTGTCGTCCGCTTCCCACTCAAGACGGACACAATTTGGCCAAGAGTCTCATGACAGGGAGACATATTTTAATGAATTTAGCACATCGCCCAAGGGCGAGTGCTGAAAGATATCCTCGAAGCTAAACTCCATGATCGGTGCCCAGTCAGATCCGATGGTCACGGATGCACGCGGTTCGAAGCCTATGGCCGGAGACGAGTCCGAGGGTCCGATGACACAGACCTCCTTGGAAGTGAGATTTGTGTTCATTTCTATCGCCACTAAGTGTGAGGCCTCCGTGGCGGGGTCCATCCGCCCGTCCTTGGATGGCACGATCTACTCTGGATTTAAAGTCGGGGCAGCTGTAGGTGTGATCTCCTGAATAGCGTTCGATGGTAGATCCAAGTCATGCTCATCGCGACTGTAGGGCACACCTGTGATGGGCTCGAATTCGTCGAAGATCAAGTCTCCGCGGTTGTCGACCGTGTAGTTCAGGCTTCCAAACCTGACCTGATGGCCAGGGGCGTAGCTATCGATCTGCTCCAGATGGCCAAGCGAGTTGGCCCGTAGTGCGAAGCAACCGAATACGAAGATTTGTCCTGGGAGGAAAACCCTACCCTGGATCGCATCGTTGTGGACGATTGCAGGAGTCATCAAGCCTTATGGTGATGACATAGTGGAACTCTCAATGAAAGCACTAATGTCGGTGTCAAAACCGGTGGATCTCGGGTAAGGGGTCCCGAACTGTGCGTCTAAGGCTAATGGTAACAGGAGGCGGGGGACAAAATGTTTACCCAGGTTCGGGCCCTCTCTATGGAGGTAATACCCTACTTCCTGCTTGATTGATTTGATGATATGAGTATTACAAGAGTTGATCTACCACGAGATCGTAGAGGCTAAACCCTAGAAGCTAGCCTAAATTATGATTATTGTTGTCCTACGGGCTAAACTCTCCGGTTT
>NC_041387.1:556970731-556983633 GCF_002162155.2 Triticum dicoccoides
AAGGAAATATACATATCCGAATTGCCAAGCTTGCCTTCCACGCAAAGGAGAGTCCCACCCGGACACAGGACGATGTCTTCAATCTTGTATCTACATAGTCCAACAGTCCAGCATAAGCATATAGTCCAGCTGTCCGAGGACCCCCTAATCCTGGACTCCCTCAGACCGCACGCGGCTAAGAGATTGTCTATTGTGCTTTGGGGTGCCCCCTGCCCCCGTATATAAAGGAGGGAGGGAGGAGGCGGCCGACCTAGAGGGGCGCGCCAAAGGGAGGAGTCCTACTAGGACTCCCAGTCCTAGTAGGACTCCCCCTTCCTTTTCGGAGTAGGAGAAGGGGAAGGGAAAGAGAGATGGAGAAGGAAAGGGGGGCCGCGCCCCCTCCCTTAGTCCAATTCGGTTTGGCTAGGGGGGTGCACGCCACCTCCTGGCCACTGGCGTCCTCTTCCCACTAAAGCCCATGAAGGCCAATACTCTCCCGGGGGTTCCGGTAACCTCCTAGTACTCCCGAAAATACCCAAATCACTCTGGAACCATTCCGGTGTCCGAATATAACCTTCCAATATATCAATATTTATGTCTCGATCATTTCGAGACTCCTTGTCATGTCCGTGATCTCATCCGGGACTCCGAACAAACTTCGGTCATCAAATCACATAACTCATAATACAAATCGTCATCAAACATTAAGCATGCGGACCCTATGGGTTCGAGAACTATGTAGACATGATCGAGGCACATCGCCGATCAATAACCAATAGCGGAACCTGGATGCTCATATTGGTTCCTACATATTCTATGAAGATATTTATCGGTCAAACCGCAACAACATACGTTGTTCCCTTTGTCATCTGTATGTTACTTGCCCAAGATTCAATCGTCGGTATCACCATACCTAGTTCAATCTCCTTACCGGCAAGTCTCTTTACTCATTCCGTAATACTTGATCCTGCAACTAACTCATTAGTCACATTGCTTGCAAGGCTTATAGTGATGAGTATTACCGAGAGGGCCCAAAGATACCTCTCCGATACACAGAGTGACAAATCTTAATCTTGATTTATGCCAACCCAACAAACAACTTCAGAGACACCCATAGAGCATCCTTATAATCACCCAGTTACGTTCTGACGTTTGATAGCACACAAGGTGTTCCTCAGGTATTCGGGAGTTGCATAATCTCATAGTCTGAGGAACATGTATAAGTCATGAAGAAAGCAGTAGCAATAAAACTGTAACGATCATAATGCTAAGCTAACGGATGGGTATTGTCCATCACATCATTCTCCTAATGATGTGATCCTGTTCATGAAACAACACATGTCTATGGTTAGGAAACATAACCATCTTTGATTAACGAGCTAGTCAAGTAGAGGCATACTACAGACACTATGTATTGTCTATGTATTCACACATGTACTAAGTTTCCGGTTAATACAACTCTAGCATGAATAATAAACATTTATCATGACATAAGGAAATATAAATAAGAACTTTATTATTGCCTTTAGGGCATATTTCCTTCAGTCTCCCACTTGCACTAGAGTCAATAATTTAGATTACAAAGTAATGATTCTAACGCCCATGGAGTCTTGGTGCTGATCATGTTTTGCTCGTGGAAGAGGCTTAGTCAATGGGTTTGCAACATTCAGATCCGTATATATTTTGCAAATCTCTATGTCTCCCTCTGCGACTTGATGCCGGATTGAATTGAAGCGTCTCTTGATGTGTTTGGTTTTCTTGTGAAATCTGGATTCCTTTGCCAAGGCAATTGCACCAGTATTGTCACAAAAGATTTTCATTGGACCCGATGCACTAGGTATTACACCTAGATCAGATATGAACTCCTTCATCCAGACTCCTTTATTTGCTGCTTCCGAAACAGCTATGTACTCCGCTTCACACGTAGATCTCGCCATGACGCTCTGCTTGTAACTGCACCAACTGACAGCTCCACCATTCAATGTAAATACGTATCCGGATTGTGACTTAGAGTCATCCGGATCAGTGTCAAAGCTTGCATCGACGTAACCATATGGAGGTGCATCCGAGAGAACTTTGACTTTGCTACCAATCTCATGCAGTGTTGCCTCAAGCATCACGCCTCCACCTTCGCCCTCAAGCTTGACTTCCAGAAGGTTTTATTCTTTTGACTATGAGAGTTAGATTGTTCTTGACCGCGTCCTCAGGGTATGCTAGCAACACATTGCTCGTCCTTTGGCCTTATGGGTTCCTCTAAGTTGGTGATGATGAGTTGATTTAATATTATAGGCCTTTACACAGTCATGCTCAATGGCAATTTTACTAGGGAGGCTTTTACAGGCTTAACTCTATCCTCCAAAAATTATACTACTACTTAGTCAGCTAACCATTCCACTTATAAATTATATTGAGGTGTTTTACATGTAACAATTGATGTTTTGAGCCACCCTCCATTGTCATGCTATATTCGCCACTTTTCATGCTCAATGGCATTCTTGGTTGCTTATTCACATGCAAGTTTGGACTCCGGCATGATGACTCCTCTCATTGTACCTCTTCAACCTCATCACCAAGGTACATCCTTTACTCGAAGCACAGGAACCACATGGAACATCCCCTTGTTCTCCACCTGCCCTACCTTGTTCTTCAGAGTATGCTGACGACACTTTCATCCTCCTGCGTTCCTACGCCTGAAGCCAAATTTACTGTCGATTCAAAAGGGGCCATTGTCATATGGGTTTGGTGTTTGTGGGGAGCTGCCTTGGATATGTGGAATTCTTCTAATCTAAAAAAATAGTCTTCTTCGAACTTATAATTCTCTAGCTTCTCCTTAAAATGAATCTTGAAAAGTGTTGACATTACCCTCCTTTTCACGAGAGGGACATTTGTATAATTGATGAAACTAACTAACCCACTGTCTGTTGATTAGAATTTGGATAGGCCAATTCGGCAACTTTCTGTTGAATCTTTCGTGTAGTAAAAAACTTATCATCAGTACAAGTCAAGAGAATGATCCCTTGCCCCCAGGTTTTCATGTACAAAATCGAACAAGGATAAAGACCCTCGTTAACGTGTATCCCATTCCACTGATATATGATCTCCTTCAACAAATGCGTGTTGCCACCATTATCTCAAAATGGACCTCAAGAATCGAGATACAACCAAAGCAGTATGGAAGAGAAGGATGTGCATAAGACTGAATCCAAGACCTTTGAAAGATGAGAGCATACAAAATTAATTTGGATCAACATGGAATTGTTACCTCATGCTCATTATAGATTTTCCCTGGGGAGCAATGCAAGTCATCTATGCATCTCCCTCGCTTGCCATGCCTCATTCTTCAGAGGAATACCCCCTTTTTGTTTGTATGTGTTGCCTCTTTCTTCAGAGTAGGCTCACGACACATTGATCCTCCTGCGTGCATACGGCTGACTCACTGCAGGGCTATGCTCGACACCTTTGCTTATGAAATTGGTCTGCTCCAAACTTCCACTAATATAATTTTGTGCCTATTTGTGTTGCACTGAACACTATTGTGATTTCAAACGTACTTTTAGTATATACCTTTAATTGCGGGGAAGTTTAGCACAAAGAATAGATTTAACTTTTTCATTTTTCCAGGGAAAATAATACATTTAGCTTCCACAGAGTTCAACTTGAAAAATATGATTTTTGTTGCTTCCCCAAAGGAAAAGAATGCAAGTTTAACTTAAAATGTGATGTGTTTCTAGCACCTATATATATATTTAAGCTACTAGCCGACTGAATAATTAACAACAATTCTGAATTAATTTGAACCATATATATGCGCGTCAGATTTCTTAAGATATCGACAATATAGATATGCAACATTTCACTGTTCACATGTGATCACAAAATTAAGCAGACCGGAACAAGCACGCAGCGTATGATAAATGAATCAAAGGTGATGACTGATCGATCGATGGAGATCATAGATGTACCACTTAACCGATCACAGCTGGAGAGACAAATCCAACCCGTCGCCAGTGCGCGCATCATCGTATTCCGGGAAGCTCCTGCCTCGCTCCAGCTGGATCTCCATCCTCGCCTTCTTAGCCGCAGCAAACAGACCGGTCGCATGTGTTGGCCCAGTCCATGCCGCCGAGTACTTTCCGGCGACGGTGATGACCGACGACAGACAAGGATGAAGCAACGCTGGCTTGTGATAGACCACCCTCAATGTAAAGCTAGCCTCAAGCTAGCAATCTATCCTTCCTTGGACGTGTGGTAGTAATACTAGTACTTCTGGCCGGAACAATCACACAACACGTACGTAGGCAACCTAGCAATCGAGCTATGCTTTGATCAATTGAACACAAGCAACGCACGCGAGATTGTATGGCCACAGGCTCGTGTCGAGCCTGTTGTAACTCTGTATTACTTTTCCACGGTCGATTCAAAGTACAGGGGGTAGGTTACATAGATATACTAGCTAAGCCAACTAGTACTAATCCTACTCGGTGCATTATTAGAAATCCTACACGGACAAGCGTGTACACGTTCACGGCTAGGACACAGACGTATATGTGGTCGTGTTTGACTCCAACAATCATCCCCTAAACACGACGTCGTCACAGCTCCGACGCCGATTCTTCTTCACATCTTCAAGAACTTCTCTCGATCCAAAGCCTTGGTTCGGATGTCCGCCAGCTGATCATCGGTGCGAATGTACTTGACCTTCGTCTTACCTTCTTCCACGCAGTCCTTTGTATAGTGATACACCATATCAATGTGTTTGCTCCTATCATGCCGCACTGGATCCTCACGTAGAAAAGGTGTAGACTCACCGTCAAAGTTGAGCACCACCGGTTCCGGATCTCGATCTATGAGATCACCGTGTAGCCTCCCTAGCCACACACCATGACACTCTGCTTCACTTGAAGTCAATGTCACCACTTTCTGTCTTTGTGATAGCCAGCTTACTACGCTTTCACCAAGGAAATATGCCACGCCCGAGGTACACTTACGGTCGCCAACAATTCCTTCCTTGTCACTACCACTGTAGCCGAGTAGTTTCACCATCTCCTTCTTGCTTAGCTCAAGACGAGGTTCCATTGAAGCGACAATGTGATTGCAATCTTTCATGCCACGTCTTTCAAGTACCTTCCTTGCATATGCCTCCTGGCATAGTGTGATCCCCTCTAGCTTTTGATGTACCTATGTCCCGAGGTTGCAACTCAAAAGGCCTAGATCATCCATCTTGAAAAGCTCCTTCATTTCTAGCTTGAACTTTGCAATCACCTCTTCATCTGCTCCAGTAATCAATAGGTCGTCCACGTAGATTCCAACTAGTAGACGATCCCTTTCTTCACCTCTCTTGTACATTGGATGCTTTAGTGGGGCTTTCTCAAAACCAAGAGAAATCAAAGTCCAATCAAGTTTGATGCTCCATGCCCGAGAGCCTTGGCGTAGCCCGTACAAGATTTTCTGTAACTTCAGTACCTTGTGTTCTTCTCCCTCTTTGATGAAACCCAGTGGTTGATTCACATACACATCTCCTTCTATCTCGCCATTCAAAAAACGCGGAGTTTGCATCCATATGATGTACTTTCCATGATTCCTGAGCCGCGAGAGCGATGAGTAATCTCACCGACTCCATCTTTGCACTGGGAACGAACACTTCTTCAAAGTTCACACTTTCCTCTTGCACGTACTCTTTGGCCACTAGCCTCGCTTTGTGCTTCACGGACCCTTCGGCACCTTTCTTGATCATAAATTCTCACTTGAGATCCATGACTTTTTCATTGTTGGGAAGATCCACAAGCTTCCATTCATTGTTATCGTGGATCGACCTCAACTCCTCTTCCATTGCCTGACGCCAACACTCCTTAGTGTCCGCATCATTAAAATCTGCCGGTTCCTCGGCACTTAGACACCGCCATCTACTCCTTCTCATCTTTGCAGGGTCAATCGTCCGAAGAGTTTTCTCCGGATATAGGTGTAACACCGGCTGTAGCAAAATAGGTGTAGATGGTTGTGTCATTTCCTCTTCCTCAACAGGCACTAGCATTACCTCGCCGTTCCTGTCTCTTGGTGTTGCAGTGGTCATGCGTGACAAAACTGCACACATGATCTCTCCTAGACCTCCACTGGACGAGCCACCTTGCAGCGGCAGCTCACCACGTCCAGCTGGGCTTCCTAGCTCGTTGGCAAAGCTCCCAGGTAGTAAATCTACATGAGGCCCTTGCACACCACGTGAGCCACCCAGGCCTTCTGCTGGACAAGTTTCCAGCTCACATGAGCTTTGACTTGCTGCTGCAGCACCATAAGCAATTGCCTTGCAACCTCCTACTGCAGCACTCGCTGATGGACATGAGGCATCCTGACTCCATGCGAGACCTCCTGCTCGAGATCCTGTGGCCAGTACTTTCGGCCTACTCAGCAGGACACCACGTTCGCCTGTTACTGGGCAGACTTGCACAGCTGTTGCGCACGTGTCCACTTTTGCATCAACATACTTTGATTCGTGGTCTTCAAGCGCTACGTACGCCGAAGTGATATTCGTGTCCGTAGCATCGACACAAATTTTGGAATCACCGTCCGCGTCCATACCATCGACACAAGATTCCGAACCATGATCTTGAGAGCGAACTTTTTCTTCACGGAGCGCGACAATTTCTTTAGCCGACACTTGAAGAACTGGATCCTCGTCCACGAGTTCACACATCAACATCATATCACCTTCATCTTCTAACTGGGCAATGAGCGCCTTCTCCTTCGGGGAATTCTTGCACTCCGACTTGAAGTGCCCGAGCAAATTACAGTTGTGGCAACGGATCTTTCTCTTGTCAAACTTTTTCTTCTTTGGCTTCTCCGACTGTTCGTCGGTGTCCTTTGCGGGACGGTACTTTCCGCCGCTACCGGACGCCATGTCGAAATTGTTCTCCTTGGAAACCATTGCCTGCCACTGAGCACGAGTTAGCATCATGTACTCGTCCTGTTTTGCATCACCGTAACTCAGCTTCATCCGCTCGTCATGGGCCTTGAAGCGACCAACCAGATCATCCAAAGTGAGAGTCTTGAGATCAACACATTGCTCGATCGCTGACACAATCGGCATGTAGCGCGGTGGAGCGGCACGTAGGAAACGCCTGACCACAGAGATATCCCCCAACTTCTCCCCGAGACCGCGAATCCCGTTTACCATCGAGGCCACCCTTGCTGCAAAGGCGTCCACCGTCTCATCTTCTCCCATCCTCAGATTCTCGTAACTCTTCAGCAAAGTTTGCAAGTTTGCCTCGCGCACACACGAGTGCCCTAGATGCAATGTCTTGAGTGTGTCCCACGCCTCCTTCGCTGATGTCTTCGAGATAAGATGCTGTTGCACGTCCACCGGCATCACCGAGCAGATGGCCGATAGCCTAGCGATCCTTTCGATACAAGGCACCACCCTTCAGGTACTCCTCACCGCCGGGGTCGACGGCTTCCCAGAGCTCATTGGCCTCGAGCGCCCACTCCATCATGGTCGCCCACACCACGAAGTTCCCACGGTCGAATCGTGGATACTCCGATCTCACCGGAGTAGCAATTACTTTAGCCACACCGGAGTACTCCGCCAGCTGCTTGGTCTTCTCGTCGTCCGACATGACCTCCCGTTACTAGGAAATTAACCTTGCTCTGATATCAATTGTTGGCCCAGTCCACGCCGCCGAGTACTTTCCGGCGCCGGTAATGATCGACGACAGACAAGGACGAAGCAACGCTGGCTTGTGATAGACCACCCTCAGTGTAAAGGTAGCCTCAAGCTAGCAATCTATCCTTCCTCGGACGTGTGGTAGTAATACTAGTACTTCTGGCCAGAACAATCACACAACACGTACGTAGGCAACCTAGCAATCGAGCTATGCTTTGATCAATTGAACACAAGCAACGCACGCGAGATTGTATGGTGTCGAGCCTGTGGTAACTCTGTATTACTTTTCCACGGTCGATTCAAAGTACAGGGGGTAGGTTACATATATATACTAGCTAAGCCAACTAGTACTAATCTTACTCGGTGCATTATTAGAAATCCTACACGGACAAGCGCGTACACGTTCACAGCTAGGACACAGACGTATATGTGGTCGTGTTTGACTCCAACAGCGTCCTCAGCGCTGAGCCTTGCCGTCGCCGCGTCATGCGAAGAAGGCGTGGGCGACAACGGCGACGCCGCATGCATTCGCCTGGTGGTGGCCATTTCCCGCCGGCGCCTGGCCAGGCGGCGCTCTTCCTTGTGCGCGTTCTGGTGGCACCGAGCGCCTGCGAGTTGTAGAAGTTGCGGCCGCAGTAGACGCAGAGGAACAACCCGGGGGGCTCCCGCACCACCGACGACGGCGATGAGTGGAGGGTGAGTTCGCACTGCTCCTCGTTCGCCTCCATTGCGTGTAGCACAGTTTGTCGAACTAGGTGAGTATACCACGGTGAGCAACATCTAAATAAATACACGTGTATGTGTATACGGGAGCCGCGTGCTCGCATGATTGATCGGACTAGTGGATCTGGTGCACTCAAACATTACTCACGTGTTAAGGTGTCTGGCGAAAAATTAAATGCAAATCATCTGTTGTCTATCTATTTTTTTCTCAAAAATGATCCAGATATATTATCAAGTTTAGCGGAAGTACAAAACATCTCAAACATAATAAAAATTACATTGAAATTCCATGATCCCAAACAACCACTACTGCCAACAGAACGGCCATCGACGCGTCGCTATCGGCTCTCCCCTACCGAAGCCGGTTTGGCCTTGTCGGTGACAGCCGGGAAGTCTTCGTGCACGTGCCCCTATTATAAAATAGTTACAACCCTACTATCTTCGTCCTGATTTATACATCCTCTTTGTATTTTGTATCAAATTTTAACTATAGATTTAACTAACAAAATATTAATGCATGTCACCAAAAATTATATCGTTGGATTCGAATTTCACATAGTTTTCAATTATATTATTTTTAGGACATGCACTAACATTTTGTTAGTTAAATTTAAGGTCAAAATTTAGCACAGAATATAAAAAGGACTAATAAAGTAGGACGGAGGTAGTACTATTTTCCTAGCACATGCAAATTCTTCACATCATGAAGCGCATACAAGCCCTTACGTCATGGAGTATTTAGCAACCCCGTACGTTGGTTTACCTAAATCTCAGTCGACTGAGACTTCTCAGTCAAGTGACAGAAGATATAAAAAAAAAGAAAAATCACACAGATCTTCACGTGAGATCTCAGGAGTATAGAAACTACTCAGACTTCGTAAATCTCAGCTGACTGAGATTTAACAATCTGGTACATTGAACACATGGCTTCTAGCCCACTGGCGTCTCTCAGCCAACACAAGGTTGAATCGTGTGGGCAGAAGTTATTTCGTAGATCAGAATTTATTTCTCTAATCTAGCAACACACGTATCATAATCTATATAATTAAAAATCATCTATTTTGAGTTTTGTTTCTCTTTTATCAAGTTTCTTTACCGAGCCATTTAAGTGTGTCTCATGCCCAATCATGTGTGTTCGCGTGTAATGCACAATCTATACACATGCCTTCACAAAAATTCACGATCATGATGTGTGGTCGCGACCCTGGCAAGGTCTCTTACTCTTGCGCGACCCCGGCAAGCACATCGGCTGCCAACGATAGAGGCGGCAAACGACATGGCCCTGCTTCTCTGACCGAGGCAAGCCGCGACAACGTCCTTCTTCCCCAACAAGGCCTTCCCGTGACGTAGCTGCCAATGGCGGTCCTCGCTGTCACCGGTGGTGGCTCCTAATCTCCGGCTGCTCCTGGCCTGGGCACAAGCGGTGCGTCGATACCGCCCCTACGCCCCCTGCCCGCGGCCGAGGCTACAGCGGGTGGCCCTCCGACGAAGAGCAGTGGCGGCGTCCCATGGCTACCCGCGGCCACGACTCGCAACTACATATCCTCCATGGCCGACGCGTGACCGAGATTGCCTAACCAATCCTGCGCGAATCTTATAACATGCGTTTCTATGGAGGAGATAAATACTGTAAAAAAAAATTCCTTTGTAAGATGGACGTTGATTTATTTATTTTCTTTGTAACATGTGTTTATATGAGAGGGAATAAATGTCTTTGTAACTTGGGGTGTTATTATGGGAGGAGATGAAGTCTTTTGAATTGTGTTGAGTTGTGCTCAACATTGAAATGATCTGGGTCGTTGCTCGAAGGCAATTGAACGCATGAGATTAAATGTATCCCAACATATTTGTTCTTTTATAAGTATATATAGTGGAGATATGTTAGATAGGCTATGTTTATAATATGTTAGATAAGCTATGTTTTGTATGCAGGTGACTACCCTGTTGCCTGAACCTGGACAGAACCAAGGAGATCCTCGGCTTGTGACCTGAACCTGAATAGAACACGACTGCGCGACTCAACTGAGAAAAGATCATGTTTATCCATCGTGCTAAATGTGGAGCGACAAGGAAATAAATAGACAGACGCAATGAATGAAGGAGACGCCCACCGCGGTAGGCAGTGTGCAATTAGAACCACTGACTGAGATAATACTACTTTTGCTGGAGAAAAAAGACAATGGTATCGATGAGGAGGCCCATGCGGCCGTACGGACTTAAATGGACGTGATGCTCGATCGATCATGCATGACGCATACCAGACAAGTGATTGAACTTAACCGATCTAGCGATCTCGCTCTCTGTCATGTACCGACCGATCTTGAAATGGATGATGCATGTTTCGGATGTAGATGAATAATGCGGAACGATTGAACAGAAGAAAAATAATATGAACGGGATTATTCTTAGAGGGTCCCCAACAGTGGCACAAAAGTTTCGGGCGCTAAAATAGTTTTAGCATGCACTGTAGCACTTTTAACGCGTCGGACCCAACATTGGTTTAGCAGATGACCAAAAACACGCGCTCAAAAAACACGCAGTGCAAATTGTGAAGCGCGCGTAATCCGGCGTCCCAAATTTGCAGCATGCGATAGTGTTTTTTAGCGCGTGTATAACTTTTTTTTTGCACGCGCACTATTCTACAGCTTCTGCTAGAACTGTTCAGCGCCTAAAAAACCTAAATTTTAGTGCGCAGAGTAGTTTTTGGACGCCTGTTGAAGATGTTCTTAAGCATGCATAGTTCGCTTCTTTTTAACTCATAATTTACTTTCTTGATCTACACGCATGATGCATGCATGCATATTCTTAGAGCAACTCCAACGCGCTGATCCAAACGGACGGCACTTTTGTCCGTTTTTTTGTCCATTTGGGTCGGCCACCCGCCCGGTGTCCGCCCTCTTTAGATTTGGGTCGGCAGTGCGTCCAACACGCCAACCATTTCAATAACCGCGCGCGCATAGATCATGCCAGCGGCCATATCGCCGCCCTGTTTTGGCGCTCCAGCGCGCGGGAAAGGTTCGCGCGTGCGGGGAAAAATCGGCCTAGCGCGCGCTGGTTTTGGCGCGCCGCGGCCGGCGCTCGTTATTAAAAAGGCGCTCCCTCCACACCCTGTCCGCCGCCCACTCGTGCCGCCCCCTTTCACTAGCCTCGCCGCCTCTGCGCCACCATGTCGATGCGCCGCCTGGGCGCTTTGGATTTTCGCGGAGTCTGCGAGCGCCGCTCCGGCGCCTTCTCCTCCGAGATCTGGTTTGGCGAGAAACGCCTCATTCTCGGCACATTCAACACCGGAGAGGAGGAGGCCGCGTGTACAACGCGGCGGCATGGCGCCTCCGGCGGCCTAGTCGGGATATGAATTTTCCGGACGTGTCGACAAGCCAGCGGGCGCAGGATCTCGCGCCTCTCCCGCGGCATTTTACCGACGAGGATCGTCGTGACAACCGGAGGCGGCAGCGTCGCCTTGCCATCGCCGACATGGACGTGGAAGCCATGGCGGTGTGGCGCGAACGCTTCCCGCAGGACATCGTCAACGAGCGCCAGTTCTACAAGCAAAGGAGGACGGAGAGGGAGGCGAGGAGGACAGAGTGAGCCGCCTATCGGGAGGACAAGCGTGCGCGCAAGTAGGCCGCTCAATTGAACATGAAGCTAGGAGAAGTGTCGTCCTGGGACTCCGAGGACGAGCGGTATGCTGACGCCTACATTCAGACGTCGAGGAGGACATTACCGAGTCGGAGTCGGAAAACGACAAGTAGTTGATCTTTTCTTTTATCTGTCTATGCTGGAATTATCTATGTATCATTTTTCTATCGAAAAAATGACCGACGGCGTCGGCGACGAAGTAGGCACGCGAAGGTGTGCTGTTGGATGGGGAGAGGTCAATGTGCCACCGGCCAGCGGGCCCGGGAAAGAGAGAGGGCGAGCGCGCGCGCGTCCGTCTTGTGTCCACGCCGACATAAATCCGGCTAAAAAATGGGCCGAAAATGGGTCGACAGGCGGACGAAAAGCGGACGCGCGTCCGTTTGGATCGGCGCGTTGGGCCAACTTTCTGTCCACACCAACCTAAACAAATGGCGGCGGACGAAATGGCTCGCCTCATTGCAGTTGCTCTTAAGGACAACATCCGAGGAGAACCGGTTAAGTGTTTCTTGTAATGCTAGTGTGTTTAAAGTTTTGATCTTTGTCAGATTTGTTTTGTGCACTGGTTACTTCTACACTTGGTTGGCGGCAGTAATGCCCTCGTGGTCGTGCAGGTTCTACACAGTTTTCGTTGTTTATCCATCGTGCAACAGTACGAGAAGACAGATGTTATAAGTACTACCTGTTCTCGTCCTTTCCTGCAAAGTAATGGCACGAGAGAGTGACAGCGCTTTAATTGCTAGTGGGGATCGGGAGCTTCATATAATTGCCAGCCAGTATACGTCTGCCTCCTCCTGCACTGCTGGAATCTCGCTTATGATTTTTTTTAAGTTGGAACCGCTTATGACTCTTACTAATAAGTTACAAATAGTATGATTAGCTAAGTTACAGATACCCTCCTCGTCTCGCCCAG
>NC_041387.1:556983922-557025035 GCF_002162155.2 Triticum dicoccoides
TTCGCCTTTATCAAAAGTCGATTTATTTTGGATGGGATCCTTTGTTTACATGAAATTGTGCATGACCTCAAAATTCGTAAGTCTAAGGTCGTGATTTTAAAGCTTGATTTTGAGAAGGCCTATGACTCGGTGAGCTGGCCCTTTCTGAGAAAGGTCCTCTTGGCTAAAGGGTTTGATGTATCGTTTGTCCACAGAATCATGCAGATGGTCTCGGGGGGCCACACTGCCATTTCTGTCAATGACCAAATTAGTAAGTTTTTTTGTCAATGGTAGGGGCCTTAGACAAGATGATCCTGCCTCTCCCATCGTGTTTAACTTCGTTGCAGACGCCTTATCTTGTATTCTTTCCACAGCAGCCAACCATGGGCATATTTCCCCGGTTATCTCTCATCTTATTCATGAAGGGGTGACACATCTACAGTATGCGGACGACACTATAATAATTGTTGATTTAGATGATTCTTGTCTTGCTAACCTAAAATTCATCCTCCTTTGCTTTGAAGCCATGTTGGGCCTTAAAATTAATTTTGCGAAAAGTGAGGTTACTGTCACTGGTGTGGATGAGATTGAAGCCTTAAGGGTAGCTCGTCTTCTTAACTGTAAGCTAGGGTCCTTTCCTTTCAAATATTTGGGTCTCCCTATCTCCCCGGATGTTCTTCATGCGAAAGACTTTGCCCCGGTGGTAACCAAGGTGGGCAACAGAGTCCTGCCCTGGCGTGGCAGATATAATACCAATGCGGGCAAAGTGGCTTTGATCAATGCTTGCTTGACTTCCCTTCCTATGTTCCTGATGGGCTTTTACCTACTTTCGGGAGGGATTCACGCTGGCTTTGACAAGCACCGTGGGGCTTTCTATTGGAACGCCGCTGATAATCGTCGCAAATATCGCTTTGTGAAGTGGAAACTGATGTGTCGACCCAAAAACCATGGAGGGTTGGGTATTATCAACACCACCATCATGAACCAATGTCTTATGGTCAAATGGTGGTGGAAGATTATGAGTGGTGGGTACCATTCCTTATGGTTGTTTATTCTTAAAGCTAAATACTTTCCCTTCCCTAGCCTGATGTTTGCCAGCTCACGTGGCGGGTCTCAATTTTGGAAGGCCTTAGTGAAAGTAAGGCCCTTGTTCCAGGCTCATGTGAAGTTTGTTGTGGGTGATGGCTCTTCCATTAGGTTTTGGCTTGATTGGTGGTGTGGAGATTCACCTCTCTCCGTGACCTTCCCCACCTTATTCTCCTATTGCCCTGATCCGGATATTTCTATCGCAGATCTGGCTGCTAATGGTTGGGACTTGGCCTTTCGTCGCTCCCTTTCGCCTAAAGAGTTCAAAGACTAGCAACATCTTATTGCCTTCTTCCCCTCGTTCTCGACGAAATAGGATTCGGTGATCTGGCCTCACTCTTCTTCTGGTCGCTTTTCAGTTAAATCTCTGTATTCTAAACTTATTGGTGGCACCACTACTAATAAATTCACCCAGGTCTGGAAGGCCCGGATTCCTCCCAAAATTAAAATTTTCTTATGGCAAGCTTTTAGGGGCCGGTTGCCTGTGGCTGACCAAATCCATAAGAGGAATGGTCCGTGGTCTCAATCATGCGCCTTATGTGGTGCCTTGGAGGATACGACTCACATCCTCTTTGATTGTGTCCTGGCTAAGCTTGTTTGGAGTTGCGTCAGAGAGAGGCTTCACGTAACCTGGGATCCTGCTTCTTTCTCTGAGCTCCGGGCTCTTGCTAATACCCTGTCGGGCCTCACTAGACACATCTTTTGGGTGGGCTTGGGAGCAATTTGCTGGTCCTTCTGGATGATTAGGAACACGTTTACTATTGAATATGTGTTTCCGGCTAAACCTGATGACTGCCTGTTTAAATCATGTGCCTTCTTGCAGCAGTGGAAATCATTGACTAAGGTGGACGACCAGGAGGCGCTGTCTGCGTTGATATCTAAAGTTTGGGCCTCGGCGTCTAATCTTTGCAGACAAGAGCAGGATGCTTAGCTGGTTGGTGCTTCGTTGGCTAGTCTCTTTTGGGCGTCGCTTTGCGGCCTGTGTGCCGCGTATTGGCTAGGGAGCCATGTACCCCCCGTTTAAACTCTCCATTGTTTGTCCCTGGTTGGGATCCTACTGATTGTATGTGCTGAACTTATGGATGTTCGCTCCCTGCTTTATGGCTTTATTTATAAAGTCGGGCGCATGCCTTTTCTCTAAAAAAAACCTCCTCCGCCCCCTTCCCCTCCCCGCCGCCGCCGGGCAAAGCCTGGCCGGCGTCGGTGGCGGCGGGGCCCCTTTTCCCTTCCCCGCGGTGTGGGCTGGCGCGGGACGGCCACATCGGGCGGAGGCGCGCATCTAGGCGGGGTGGCGCGGTGCGATTGTGCGAGGCGTCGCGGCGCGGCTGTGCAGGGCGGTGGCTCTTGATGCGGAGGCGTGGATGACACGCCCATTTTGCATCATGCTTTTATATCGACATTTATTGCATTATGGACTGTTATTACACGTTATGTCACAATACTTATGGCTATTCTCTCTTATTTTACAAGGTTGATCATGAAGAGGGAGAATGCCGGCACCTGGAATTCTGGGCTGGAAAAGGAGCAAATATTGGAAACCTATTCTGCACAGCTCCAAATGTCCTGAAACTCCACGAAAGTCATTTTTGGAATTAATAAGAATTATTAAGCGAAAGAAGTACCAGAGGGGGCCCACACCCTGGCCTACTGGGTGCGCCCCCCTGCCTCGTGGGCCCCCCGGTGGCCCTCCGGTGCCCATCTTCTGCTATATGAAGTCTCTTACCCAGAAAAAAATCATAAGCAAGCTTACGGGACGAAACTCCGCCGCCACGAGGCGGAACCTTGGTGGAACCAATCTAGGGCTCCGGCAGAGCTCTTCTGCCAGGGAAACTTCCCTCCGGGAGGGGGAAATCATCACCATCGTCATCTGCAACGATCCTCTCATCGGGAGGGGGTCAATCTCCATAAAAATCTTCACCAACACCATCTCCTCTCAAACCCTAGTTCATCTCTTGTATCTAATCTTTGTAACCAAACCTCAGATTGGTACCTATGGGTTGCTAGTAGTGTTGATTACTCCTTGTAGTTGATGCTAATTGGTTTATCTGGTGGAAGATCATATGTTCAGATCCTTAATGCATATTAATACTCCTCTTATTATGAACCTGAGCATGCTTTGTGAGTAGTTACGTTTGTTCTTGAGGACATGGGTGAAGTCTTGCTATTAGTAGTCATGTGAATTTGGTATTGGTTCGATATTTTGATGAGATGTATCATGTCTCTCCTCTAGTGGTGTTATGTGAACGTCGACTACATGACACTTCACCATTATTTGGGCCTAGAGGAAGGCATTGGGAAGTAATAAGTAGATGATGGGTTGCTAGAGTGACAGAAGCTTAAACCCTAGTTTATGCGTTGCTTCGTAAGGGGCTGATTAGGATCCACTAGTTTCATGATATGGTTAGGTTTGCCTTAATACTTCTTTTTTAGTTGCGGATACTTGCAATAGGGGTTAATCATAAGTGGGATGCTTGTCCAAGAAAGGACAGCACCCAAGTACCGGTCCACCCACATATCAAATTATCAAAGTACCGAACGCGAATCATATGAACGTGATGACACTACTAGGAAAAGGCATGCTAGTGGCGCACCAGTTTTGCCTACTAATGGCGCACTACTGGTGCGCCACTAGCATCACGCCATTAGAATTAAATTCTAATGGCGCACCACTGGTGCGCCATTAGCATCTGGTGTTCTAATGGCGCACCAAGCAGTGCGCGATTAGTATAGCCCACAGTGCGCCATTAGAATGCCTCCCAGGGGGCCATATGTACCCATGTGCTTTGTCTTACTAATGGCGCACCAGTGGGTGATGCGCCATTAGTGTGATTATCACAGTGCACCATTAGTGTCTTGTGTGGTCGCCACTAGTATGAATATTAGGGATTTTTTTCTTTTCTGATATTTTCACAGGTTACAAAATATATTATTGAACAGAATTTAGACAACACCACACAACAACACCAGATTCATCGAATACAATAGAAGATTAGTCTCCGAATACAATTCATCATATTAGTCTCCGAATTCAAAAGACCGAACAATGATAGAACATTACAAGTCTCGAGACTGCGAGTAGGGAGTTTGTGTTCACATTACAAGTCGATATCGATCATCTAAACTACCATCACATAGAAGAGAGCTGCGGTCATCACGATGAGCATCATCGTGATGAAACTGGTCTTCACCCGGTTCCTCCAACGCTCCCTCCTCTCTCCCGCTAGATAGCGGGCGTATCTAGATTCTGCCTCCTCCCTAGTGGTGTACCCTTTGTAACTGTTACCGCTGAAATGGTGAACCTGTCTCCGACACTCCTCCCAGTCGTCGTAGACTCCGGGAACCTTACCCTTGTACACGACATATGACGGCATCTCTATGCACAAGCCAAACAACAGACAATACATAAGCAATATATAAGTATGCAACAAAAGGATCGGAAGAGAAAAGCAAGACATTAATAGCGTGATTCATGGTCCTACTAATAAATAGCATCGATTACATCTAAGTTGAACGACTGTCCAAACCAAAGAGACATACAAGTTCATTAAAGTTTAATTACAACATGAGCTAATCGATGTTTCAGAACTACAAATAGCATCACTACTTTCGACTCGACTCATGGGACCGGAGCGTGGATGAAGCCGCCGTCTTTCGTGATGGTCATGAAGTCGCGGGCGTTGTCAGCCTGCATTTGAAGTGTTGTGTCTATCTCACTGTTGGAAGGTTGCTCTCTGAGGCAGAACTGCCCTGAGGTACGAAGGACATCTTGATGGATGATTTATGCAAACTCCGACTGGATGCGAAAGAATTCTTGTCGGAGGTCCGCGTCCTGGATTGCCGCCAAGCTTGCGGCCCAATCTTTGACATTATTTGGTAGCAGAAGGTGATTATGGTCCCGTACGATCGCCCTCATGTGATGGAGGGTGTAGTAGGCATCCTTCTGACCGCCAGGCGGCTGCTTGACATAGGGGAATGTCGTATTGTGGGTGAACACGTGCCTGCCGTACCTACGAACTGACCTCTTAAAGGTGCCTCCAGATGTGGCGTAGCCTGGGAGAGCATCATCAAGAACTTTCATTATATTTGTGTAGCCTATCTTGGAGTCATGGTCCGGGTCGAAATACGTGGCCGTGGAATATTTCGGGCTTAAGAGGATGAGTGTGCAATGTGTGTCACTGCACAGAACACGGAATGTTAGAAAAAAAATAACGATCGAAATCTAAGAAATCATATGTTACGAGGCGGTGAGGGGATGACTTACTCGGGAAAGTAAGGGACGAGGAAGTTATCCTTATCTGGGTTTGCCAGAATGACGCCTTCAAGGTGTGAACTCGCGACTTGCCGGTCCCCAGCGCTGCCCAAGATCTTGGCACGCATGTAGAAGGGGTCGACTATCATGATGTCCGGGGTCTTGTCTCGAATGATCCGCATCTCCATACTTAGCGAAAACAGCTGAACAAAGGTGTAGTGCAGCGGATGAAGATTAAACATAGCAAAGATGTCATCAAACCGCAGGACGATCGTACCCCCGATGGCGCCATCCACAAATCCCTTGCCCTCTGGCACCTTGGCCAAGAAAACCCGGTATGCCACATCATTCTGGGAGAGACGCATCTTCTCCAAAGAAAGAACGATGTCATGCAGACTACGCATAGCACCGGTTGTAGCATTGAGCATATTTGTCGGTAGCATCGCCCTACCCGCCACATGCACCCTCCTCGAGATATCCTGAGGTGAAGGTGGCCCGTCCTGAGCACGAATCGTACTCGGTGCCGGCTAGCTCGCACCGGCGCCCTTGGCAGTCTTTCGTTTCCGTCCCTTCTTCTTGATCTGCTATAATGGGACCGACTTCTGCTCACAGACCGCCTTCTTGAGCGTGTTGGGGCTGATAATATTTCGCACCTCAGCTATCTGAGGCTCGGTGAAGGCGGGAGCTGGAGGCGTCTCCTGAGAACTGAACGCCAGACGATGCCTGTTGCAATTGGATTTCTCCGCCGTACCAGCTAGATCGCGGTCGTCTTGGTTGGGTTCTTGAGAAGGAGGCCCGCCGAACTCGTCACCGTACCCATGTTCGGCAAAGTACTTATCGACGTTGGTAAATGTACCGTCGTTGTTGTCGTGGTCTTCCGGATCCTGTGCCATATGCATGTCTGGATCCTGTGCCATAGGGATGTCCGGCATGTCTAGTAGCATTGCGGCTTTCTTGCCATGGCGCGGCACCGGCACGACTGGCGGCCTTGTCTGTGGGGTGGTGACCCCCGCCCCCAAATGAATCTGGCTCTTCGGCCAAAGCAGGGGCCAGCTTAGGCAGGCGCTGAGGGTCATCAGATCTTCTTCGTCGGCCCCGGCGGGTTAAATCGGAGGTAACAACTCATCGTAGCCTGGCAGCACCCGAACCAGTTGAACCCTATACACGGTGGGTGGCATCGGTTTAACGTGGAACACGGGGTTGCCCGGTTGAACGATTTTGCCCTTGGCGACATCGACCAACTCGTCGTTCACGAAGTGTAGGAGAGTGCACGGAACGTCGGCGGCGCCCTGCGAAGACATGTAGGGCGTCAGGGATGCCCAGTCAAAGGCAAAAGGAGATGAAGTCCTCGGCCGAGAGGCTTAATTAGTTACTTGATCATGGCGTCGAGCTCGGCTAATGTCGAGGCACCGCCAACTGCGGGCGTGCAACTGACGGAGGGGCCGCTTGCTGGCCAGGTGCCGGCTGGCATACACCCGGGTGCATTAAGCTCCAATGCCCGTGCCGGCGCCGGAGACACCAATACCGCCGCCGCCGATGACACCAATGGCACCTCCGGAGACACCAATGGCGCCGCCTGTGCGTTGTGCGAGTTGCTGGCCGTGAAGCTGGGAATCGGGGGCGGCCCCTGTTGGCCACCCGCAATCCACGTCGTTAGCCCATGAATCAAGGTAGGAATAATGCCGGTGAGCATCGTTCCTAGTTGTTGTTTCACTTGCTCTTGGATAATCTCTGGAATCCGCGCCACTTGTGCCTTTAGTTCTTCAACCTCGCGCGACTAGCTTTCCGGGCTGGTCTTTTTCTCCTTTCGCCCACCAGCGGTATAGTATGATGACCATTTTGTGGACAAGCCTTTGCCGGCCACACGACCAGCTGACGACGGCTTACTGAGCTTATCCTTGTTTTTCGTTACGTTCAACGCCCTATTTAGAGTGATGTCCCAAGCTGGGGTGCTCTGAGACGACCCCGCGCTACTGCTTTCAGTCTCCTTCGCCAGAACAAGCTCAAGCGCCCTGGTCTTCGGTTCCGTGGTAAGCTCCTTTGTTATCAGGTCCTCCTTGTACCGGGCCCTGACAAAGTTCCTGGTCTGCTTGTCACTGTTGTATTTCTCGAAGCGGGGCGGTAGGCCTTGCTCGGCACGCTCCGCGTCCTCCTTGTCCCATATAGGCTCCACCACTCTGTAACCGCCGGGACCGAGTTTGTGTTCCCCTAAGTTCAACTCCTGCATTTCTTTCCCCCACTGACTTGATTCGGAGGTTGCACTGCTCTCGCACTTGATCTTGAACTCCTTGTAGTCATCTTCGCTGATCGAAGGATTTTTCGCCTTGATCTTCTCATAACTATCACCTTTCTCAATCATTCTCTTCACCGCGCTTCTCCAAGTAGACAGGGCCATGCTCATCCTTGTGAGGGCGGCACTGTTCACTTTATTCCCTGAGAGGCGTGTGTTTTCAAATTCAGCGGGGAACTTGTATCGTTCGTGCAGCTTCGTGAAGAGGAGGTTGCGCAAATTTCCTCGGTCCTTATGCCTAAGGTTCTCGGTGTTGATCGAGACGGTGCTCCGGAGAATGTACCCGAGCTGAACCGAGTACCCCTTGACTCTATGTTTGGGCTCCGTTGGATGCCCGTCGGAGTCCACTTGAGTAAATTCCTCCTTGACGGTGCGGAGCGCGTTCGGGCCCCGGTCCTTCTGTTGCTTCTTTGGTTGGCTGCCATCTGTGCGTGCGCCGCCATCATCAGTGGTGGCATCCTCGGCGGCACCATCAGTGGTGTCATCCCCGACGCCACTAGGGGTTGTGTAGTCAGGATCGGTGTCTTCCGCGGCGTCCTCATAGCGGTGAGGTTGTTCCTCCATCTCCTGGGACAGCTCCCAGAATTGCTTGCCGCCCGAACCGCCGGCCTCATCGTTGTTAGCCATGTTTCTCTCTAAATAGGAAAAAAATTTGGTCAAAAAGTTGGTTATTGTCAAGGAACAAGATCATGGTCTCATCATTTAGGGTTTGTCGACACCGAGGCATCCTAAAAGCTAAGCTTTTATCATTTAGGGTTTGTCGACGCCGAGGCACCCTAAAAGCCTAAGCGTACATCATTTAGGTTCTCATCGACACCGAGGCACCCTATAGAAGCCAAGGTTTCATCATTTAGGGTTTGTCGACGTCGAGGCATCCTAGGTTGGGCCTAATCACTTGGCACTAATCACTTGGCTCTATTGCCACCTATGTTGGGGTTATCATCTAGGGTTTATCGATGCTAAGGAGAATTCTAAGTTGGGCCTAATCACTTGGCTCTATTGCCACCTATGGTTTAATGCAGCAAGAATAAAGGGGCAGTTGATCCTACTTAACTAAGTACTAAGATACCCCGGCCCATGCTTCAGCAGATGTTCAGTTGGGTTTCTGCTACTGAAACTTGCCAATTGCAAAGAGTACTGCTGTTGTAAAACTACTGTAAATCTACTCCTCTATACAAATCTTTAGCAAATTAAGGTCCAATTCCTCCTCTATACAAATCTTTAGCAAGAACTACCCTACCAGGAACTAAAGTACTCCATCGAGATCAACGAAATTGTTCCTCCAGATTGTTGAACAAAATGTTTCTAAAAACAAATTTCCAGAGTACTTGCATGTTCCTCCAACAGTAGGAATTATTCCTAACAGAGCACTACTCATCCTCTCACAGTAGCAATTCAAGATGAGCACTCTTGCTTTTTTGGCTGGCCCAAGCTCACAAGATTGTTCTGCCTCAGGAGATTGTTCTGCCTCACAAGATTGTTCCGCCTCAAAGCACTACCAAGTTTAACTCAAACTTAATTTCAGTTAATCTGCCCCTCCCTCTCGCTCTCCCTTTTACTTCATGCGCACTACCAAGTTTAACTAAAACTTAATTTTAGAGCACTACCAAGCAACATGCAAGCACTGCTGCAAAATTTAGCACAATAAGTTGATTTTTGCTTGTTTTGTCTGCACTTCAAAATTCAGCACAATCAGTAGGCACTACTGCAAAATTTTAAAAGGATTTGAACCTGTCTGTACTTCAACTAAAATTCACCTAAGAGCTACTGCAAGGTCTACTTGCTTTTGGTGTGTTCTTGCACAACATGTTTCTCTGCAATGCCACATAAGCATGTGTGCTAAACCTTTGTCTAACAAGTATTGAGGCAAACAAATATTGCTCCCAACTGAACATTTTCAGTTAACTGTAGCAACAAGTATTGGAACATTGTGCTCAAAAAGTTCAGTTAACAGTATTGACTGGAACTCATTGAAACAAAAAGGGCGGATAATCCTTTTAACCATTATGTGAGTTTTGAATGAGCTGGTTACTTGGCTGCTGCTATGTTCTAGTTCTAGGATCCCTTGGAAATGCATATTTTTTTTGTCTCTTTCTTTTTGGGAGTGGAACACACTATGAGTTGCATAATTTTAAACTTGTATAGCAACAAGTTTATACGTAAGTTTTTAGTGTAGCTGAATTATCGACGATGCGAGGATAAAGTGCTGCTAGTAGTGCCCCTCTTCCATTGTATGCGCATGCAGCGGCCGGCAACACCATAATCCTTCCTACCCCAAGGGACAACAAACCAGCTGACTGTTAAACAGGCAAACACAGTCTGCTTTCAGTCTCTAGAGTCTAGACTAGTTCTACAGGACCTGAATTTTCCCCATAGAAATTAACAGATTGCCTACTGTTTGGTATGATTGATGACAAATATCACTGACAGATATCACTCCACACACACAGCTAGTGTGTTGTGCCTCTTTCTTACTCCTACAGTTTCTCTTCTCTCTCTCGCGGACAAGCTCGGGGCACACGCATGAGGGCGCGCGCAGGGTGCGGCCATAGCGAGGCAGGGCATGGGTGGCGCACGACCACGCGAGGGGTGGCCGGCACGGTGAGGACAAGCCTGCAGGGAAGTGGTGGGCGGCACAAGCAACGACTAAACAAGGGGAAACAAGGGGGAATCGATGGAGACGCTCACCGCGGAGCTGGGGAAGGAGACGGCGAGGCTGACGGTGGTCGGGGCAGCGCGGATCGACGCCGAGAAGCAGTGGTCGGTGATGAGGAGAAGAGGTCGATGCGCTCGATCCTTGATGACCCGGCTCCAATCTGTGGACGTAGGCGATGAAGGTGATGATGGTGTTGCTCCTGGCGCAGCTCCTAGGCACGACAACAGAGCACGGGGTGGTCGGTGGCCGCTGTGACGTGGACGTGGGGCCTCCTCTCCTGGTGGACATGGGGCGGCGCCAAGGCTCCAAGTCTCCGGCGGCTCCGAGGGTTAGGGAGGGAGGCGAGGGAGGCGGCGCTCGCGGGGAAGGCGGGGCTCGGGGGGAGGCGGCGCTCGAGGGGGAGGAAGGGGAGAGGGAGGCGGCGGGGGCGCATGGGCGGCTGCGGCAGACGGAGGGGGCGGAGCAAGGGGGCGGCAGCGTACGGTTGGGGTCGATCGAGTGGGGAATCTGGCGAGGGAGGAAGGAAGGCCACAGTGCGAGGGGAATAGGTGGAGTGAGGGGAGGGTTCTAATGGCGCACCCCCCCTAGTGCGCCATAAGTACGACGATTCTAATGGCACACCTCCCCTCGGTGCGCCATTAGAATTTTGTTTTAATTAGTAGCCCGACTGGTCAGGTTATATTCCACCTAACCCTATCTACATCAGAACATGCCCACTAGCCCGATTGGTCAGCACGCATCACACACACTAGGAGGTCCTAGGTTCAATTCCCAGGCTCCCCAATTTTTGTTTTTATGCATTTGATATTTATTTGTGTTTAAATATGTTTAAACTTGTTTAAATCATAACAGTAATATTTTTTATAAAAACAGTAATAATTTTTTAAAAAATATCATCAAATTTGTTATTTCAAAATATTTGTGTGGGCCGGGGGTCGGCGGCGGCGGTCGGTGGAGGGGGTGCGGTGGGTCGGCGGCAGCAGTGGAGTGGGGGAGGGTGCAGGGTGTCGGCGGGGGCGGCCGGTGGAGCGGGGGAGATGGTGCGGGGGGTGCTCGGCGGCGAGGGGGACCGGATCTGGCGAGGTGGGATAGCGATCGAGATGGAGGGGGATCGAGATCGAGTGTCCATAAAATTTAAAAACATTCATGAGTTCAAAAAGTGCCCATGAAATACAATCGAGAAATGAAGGCTACAATTTAAATACAATTGATCTTAGCTAGCTATCTGTTCACAATCTTCTTGCCCTTATTTTTCGTAAATGGAGTTCTTCTCTTGAACGGACGTCCTTTAGGTAGGGTGGTCCTGCTTCTTCTTGTGGTGTATGCTGATACTTCATCGTCGTCGTCATGTTCCATCTTCGGGTTGCCGTACTTGTTAAAGTCTTGCTCATTGGCGAATCCATCCATTCCGATGATCTTCCTTTTGCCTCTCCTCACAACAACACGACTGGGCTTTGGCGAGTCGGTAATGAAGAAGCATTGGTCCACTGTGACACCCCAAAAATTTGGCCTTGTTTTATTAAATTAAAATTTTTGCCAGGATTTAAAACTTTGGATTTCTGAGCTCCTTTTTGATTTTTTAAATCATTTCCTTCCCTGTTATGATGAGTTTTCCCAAAGAGAAAGCTTTTTCAAATTTGTTATTGGACTTATTTAATCTCTCAAGAAAAACTTTCCTTTTATCAGTATAACTAAGTAAATAAATAAGTTGCTTGCTCTTTATTTTCTTGAAAAAGGTTTTCTAGGTTAAATGGCCATATTTGAACTACAACCATTTGATAAATTCACTTAAAATTCCCATAAAAATTTGGAGATGTCATGTGATGATTTTAAATAACTTTTATGCAAAAATATATTTCATTCATGAAATATTTTGAGCCCTACTCTCAATTTTTCTTCTCTGGTCCAGAGTGCACTTTTTCACAGCAACCTATTTAAATATTTCTTTAAAACTTCTACCAAAATTAAGGGAGGTCAGTAGGAGCCTGTTATCCCTCTTTGTGCAAAAACCTAATTATGTTCTTTGAAAAATTTGAGTGAATCAACCTCATTTCCATTCTGGACCAACTTGAGGATTTGTACAGCAACCACCATTTTAGTTGCTCCAATACCCTTAATTATTTCTCCTACTTGTAGTCCCCCATGTTAAACCCTTAAGTCCAGGAGCATGCACCTTTTAGATCATTTTTGGTTCATGAAATAATACTATCTATTTCCTGTCCAGAATTAAAGTTTTGTAAAACTTGCACTAGCAAGTTTCCCCTTTTGTCCAACTAACCTCACCACTCTCTCTTGCATCTAAAGAGACCCCAATCTGGAGTTTTTGGCCACTCCAAGACCTGCCTAAGTGCATGTGGCATTTTGCCAAACACCTGGAGAGCATGACCAGTTCTGGCATGATTGTGGCATTGCACTGTGGACTTGCACCTCTGATCAAACCAGCATGTCCACTAGACTCCCCGTTGCTCCTAACCTCGATCTGGTAAACCCCACCCTCACCTACGACCTGTAGCATGCCTCGGCATTGTGTCGAACACCTGGTGTGCGTGCACTGGACGCGCCCAGAGCGCGCGTATTGCAGCCGCGCGCCCGAGCCGACACGCTGGCCCCCACGGCTTTGGCCCGCTCTGCAGCACCACGCCACGCGCTCCCCTCCTCGCAGCAACGCGCCAAGCAGCCCCCGCCGCGCCCGGCAGGCCAAACACTAGCCGCCACCGCCGCCCGACAGCCCTGCGCCGTGCAGCGTCGCCCAAGGCACCCCGGCTCGCCACCTGGCCCCTGGAGCAGTGCCCTCTCGTCCACTAGCTCTTGCCGTCATCCCCAGCCGCGCCACGTTGCCCTGCAAGCTACAGCGAGGCGGTTCGCCGGAGAGCTTATCCGGCCGCCGCGGAACCGACCTCGACGGGCTATAAGAGGAGGGCCCGAGCCACCCCAGGCACGCAGGAAGCCTTAGAGTGCTCCCGTAGTCCTCCCATGGCAGCCAATCGACTCGGGGAAGGTCTTCATCCCTATCTCCGGCAACGGCAGCCGCCACCACTGCCCCGGCCAATTCGGCACCACCAGGGCCTCCCACTCTTCGTTCTCTCCACCAAGAACCCCCTCATCCTCCCGTAAACCTTCCCCCTACTCCATTTCGATCGAGAACCACGGCCGCCCCGAAACCACTTTTCCCCGAAGCTTCCCTCCGCCGAGGAGCTCGCCGCCGACAGCTCACGCCGTCCCCGCCGACCCAGCGACTACCGGGAGGATCGCCTCAACCTTGCGGATCCATCCCCACCCTCGGGGGCGCGCGAGGAGCAGCCAAACGCCGGCGACGATCGCCGGAGCCCCGCTCCGCTCGGGCAAAGGAGGGAGACGACGCGCGGTGACTGGTCAAACCTGACCAGTGGGCCAGGCAGGCCCACTGTCAGTGACACCCCACGCCGTCCGCGTGGTTAAGTGGAGGCGTAAAGCCTCAAGTACGCCTCCTCTGTACCGAAGGCGTATTTCTATCTGAAACGTTTTCTTTTTCTATTTTTTTTTAAAAACAGATTTTGACCAGAACTTTGACTGGCTATAACTTTTTAAATATAAATCCAAATGAGTTGATTCTTTTTCCTACCTTCTTCAAATTTGGTCTAGTTTATTTTAAGATTTATTTGAAAATTTCTCAAACAACTTTTTGGTTCTATTTTTGAAATATGTGTTAATTCAAATATATTTTAAAATAGGATTTTGGGAGAGAGAAGAAGCTTTCAAAAGTTTTGGAGTGCACCCTGCCTTTCCACACATTGAAGGCAAGCATTCTGAACCCCGGCATAATAATTTTTGGAGTGATCATTGATGCATTTATAACACCACTGCATTTCGAAGGACTTGTTATTTTATGTGATATGATCATATGCATGGGTGCATGTTATTGATTTCCATGCTGTTGGAAACGAACACACTTGTGATGATAATCACCCTCATATGCCTTGAAATGCATACCGGCAGAAAACCGTGAAAAAACTCTGCCTTGGGTAGGTATGAGTTTGTCACCGGTCTCCGTCGGGACGGTTATGTCTGATATGGCATGGCAAGGTGATATGAGCGGTGACCCTGTTGGATGGATTATATTTGTTATACTAATCATGCAGGGAATACTTTAACCTCCTGAGTCGACCATAGATCGAGTCTTGTTCCAGTAACCCCCACACTTGTTTCGTACTACCACTCGTCTCTACAGCAAGTAGAGTACGGTTCAGTAAGTTGTCAACCTCTTTCTAGCACACACCGTACAGAGAGGCCATGGTGGAAGATACTGGTTGTAACTGGTAGGCAGGCCACCTGGTCCGGGAGCATGGGTGTTTCCGGTTGGGACCGAGAGGGGAGGCCACCCCTTAGAGCGCGCGATATAAATTTGATCCCATGCTACGCGAGGTTGTAGCCTCCCCACTTAGAGTTTGCTTAACAGGTGTCGTGGGTGATTCCAGGCACGTGTGTGATAAGCTGGTGTGTGCAAGTTAGGTGTGTTTTCAACAAAAAGACCGTAGACGGAATTAGTCCCGATGGACTAAAGAAATCCGTTACTCGTGGGTAAAGAGTACACCCTCTGCAGAGAATAAACCTATTCGAATAGCCGTGTCCATGGTTAAGGATCACAGTCTGGGATGGGTCAAGTATCGGTCTTAGTGTCGGTCTTCGGAGGTGAAACTGTTAACCAGAAGAATGGAATTACTACCCGTGACTTGTGATATCTGTGATGGTTATTATTATTGTTGACTAACCCGTGATATTATTGTTATTACCGAATATCTCTGGGATGGTTCTACCTCCGGGATATTCATTATGATCATTTCTTTTAAAGCCCTTTATGTGGCGTCGCTCAGACGCCCGACTGTGGCATTTTCTTTTAAAGCCCTTTATGTGGCGTCGCTCAGACGCCCGACTGTGGCATTTCTTTTAAAGCCCTTTATGTGGCGTCGCTCAGACGCCCGACTGTGGCATTTTCTTTTAAAGCCCTTTATGTGGCGTCGCTCAGACGCCCGACTGTGGCATTTTCTTTTAAAGCCCTTTATGTGGCGTCGTTCAGACGCCCGACTGTGGCATTTCTTTTAAAGCCCTTTATGTGGCGTCGCTCAGACGCCCGACTGTGGCATTTTTTAAGCCCTTTATGTGGCGTCGCTCAGACGCCCGACTGTGGCATTTTCTTTTAAAGCCCTTTATGTGGCGTCGCTCAGACGCCCGACTGTGGCATTACTTGATTATTTGTTTCATAAGTTTTTATACTACCATGTTATTGCAATTTTATAAATAACTTGCTTGCACGCATCAGAATTTCATTTATCTATTGTGACTGACGTCATGAGCATAAAATATTTTAGCACATCATTGTTATACCTGTGTTCATAATGTTTGCGAGTACATTCAAAGTACTCACTGGCTTGTCCCTGGCTATTGTCTTGGCCAGATTTTCTTGCACGGAGAGGAGTGACGCGGTGACAGCCCCGGAACCTAAGCAATGGAGATAGCAGCCTCGCGAAGATAGGAGTTAACCTAGTCAGCTGTTCCTGTGGGAATTGGAGTCCCATAGACACTGATGATCCACAAACTGCTTCCGCCATCAACCACTAGAAACCATTTGTTGTACTCACAGGCCAGAATGGTCTTGTACTGCATATTTTGTATGTTGCTTGGAATTTCTGTATCAAGTTGGAGCCTCATCAGCTAACAGTAATCCTGGGGCTGATGAGCACGACGGTCTTTCCTGGAAATTTATTTCCCGGAAAGTCGGTCGCGACAGTCTTGGTATCAGAGCCAGGCTGACCATTGGCTAATCCTATCTTAGCCCGGTCAATAAACTTAGGCAAACCAACCCACCAGACCTTAACCAAACCCCAGCCAAGCTTCTCGTGCAAGATAGCCACACAGTGACCCAAAACCTTTTTGGCAGTCGGTGCCCAACCTATCAACCTAACCAGTCACTCATGCGCCAGTGACTGGCCCCTAAATAGTCCTTTCTCGCAAGCGTGCGAAGGAAGACTCCGTCCCCTTTTTCTTATAAAAAGGGACGCGCTCGCCCCAAACCAGCACAGCACAGCCGCTACCCCCAAACCGAGCCACAATGCCTGGACCTATAGTGCACAACGAAACCACAGCAACCAACCTTGGAGGTTTTGTGACCATCCTCGCAAACCTCACCCGTCGTGCCTACGCGTTAGAGGAGCCACCAGAATATGTTGTGTATCAAGGAACCATGAGCGGTGAAGACCGCCAATTCTGGGCCACTGTGCACATTTACGGTAGGAGTCTAGCACCCGAGCGTCCCTACCGGTTCACCGGAAGGACAACTTCCTTTGAGCCACAAGCCATCCAGCTAGCCGCTCGAGAGGCTATAGTTCATCTCAGACACTTGTCGCCCAGAGTTAACTGTCGCTCGTTCCACTACTACCCCAGACGAGAAGGGTATGGTAGACCACCCCAAGTCGCCAATGGAGACCACGAGACGGACCCCGCATTGTTGCACCTAGTGTGCTATGTAAGTGCACTAGAGGCGCTGTTCGACCAGATCACTATTGATCTAATCGCAGCTCGTGGAGAGCTGGTTCGTCGAGCCCCGGCGAGAGAAGAAAACGAGCCCAACACCGACAACCCAGTCGTGCTGTTTGGACAACCAATCGAGACCCCGAGATCTGCCCCAGCCATCGGCCAAGGTGCTGCGATAACCCGAGAAGTGCTTCGTCGCATTTTGGGAGCACACTCCAACGGGGTTGTGGCCAACAATCCCCGTGATGGTCATTCTCACTACCCTGACCCTGCAGTTCCTCCGCCATCTCCGACTAATCCCGGCAGAGAGACACGTGGAGAAGCCTCGACATCCACCAGGCACGCCCGTTTGGACATAAACGAGGTAGACTAAGCCGTATGAGTAGCACCAAGTTTCAATGTGTCCTCGCCTTGTAATCATGCGACCGCGTATATTAACGCAGCCTGTCTTTGTGCCTCTGTTTTAATAATAGCCTTGCATATTTAGTCAGCGCATAGCTGCATATTTTTCCGGGCACAACTACCAAAACTAGCCCGACGACAACCACAGTAACACGTCTCTTTATGAGATATGTGTATCTCTGACACTGACCCGACCTTTGGAGCCAAGCTGGCAAATTTATTACCCTTCACCACGGTAAAAATGATCCAGCTCCATTGCTATATAAAGGCCACCTTGTGACCTTACCTAGCAACCCCACCTTGTGCACAACACTCACGCTTTTTCTGTCATGCCGAACCCCAGCATTCATCTGAGAACCCCAGATGCAACCCCAGGTAGCTTTGTCAAAATATTGTGGGATTTTACCCGCAGTACCATGGGTTCTACCCAGCCACCCCAGTACAAGCTGTTCAAATCAAGGATCACCCCATCCACCTCGGAATATTGGGCAGCAGTACACATTCCTCCTGTAGACCCCAACCAAGATCCAATAGAAGTATCCTTCGTTGGGAAATCTATGCCAACCCCACACTTGGCCATAGAAGCTGCGGCAAAAGAAGCGATTGCTCGTCTTCGATCCGCAGTACCCTATGCCCGCGAACGAGGATATTATTACTTTCCGAGCCGTGCAGCACCCGGAGAAGTAACATCTTTTCCCGGTGGACGTATTGAGAGAGACCCAGTTCTGGCCAACCTTATCCAGTACATCATTGCTCAAGAGCATTTAAACCAGCGAGTGATGGATTATCTCCAGAGCCTCGCAGATTTAAATCCTCAGGTTGCCATCGGCAGACCACTGAGACCCGACACGGAGAGACGCATTCATCGACTGGTCAATCCACTGCCTCCGATTGAGGAAGAATGTATTCCTTTACCAGAGACATTTTATCAGGACCCCTCCCAGTTACCATTTTCATTTTAGACGTCACTACTGTATTTGTTCTATGTAGCATATATTTATGTGTGTGACTTATGTGTAATACCCTGAGTTTGTACGGCGAGTCAATTATTTGGCTTCTGCTCATGTGTGTAGTTTTTGTTGTGGTTTATGCTCCTTTAAATTAACTGTTTTTCCCCTCGCAAAATCCCGGAGTGAGATTTCTTTCCCTGAATTGCTACACCTGCCCCTTCTCACAACGTGGATTATTTAATTTCACTCAGCACCACGAGCAGACTCACAACCATAATCATTCGGACACATACACTGTTTGCAAAATTTTGCAACGGTGTTACATCCAGATAATCACCCCCTAACAACAGTTAGCACCCGACACACTCCATCTACTCCTCATGATCACCACCACCATGGAGAACCAACACCTGAGCCGCAGCATCGCGACACTCGTCGAAGATTATCGCGCACAGGAGCACAGAGAGCCCCAGCAGCGTCGCCAGCCCTCCGCATATTAGGATCACAAACCAGTCCGGCATCGCCTCCGCCATTAGAGCCTCGACCGAGCTTCTGTAAGCAGTAATGGAGAAAGAAGGAGGAGGAGAAGTGAGGCCAGGTGTGAGGAAGAAGAGAGAGGCACCCCGGCCGTTTTTATAGCTCGAGCTCGGTGTACGGTGGGCGAAGTCCACCAACGCCGCTCGTCGCCGATCACCGGTGTTCGGAGTCGAATCCGCGAGCAGTGCCGACAGCGCGCTGGCCCGCGAGGTGAGTGCACGCTGCACCAGCAGCTAGCACACCGCGCACTACCACGGTACGGCCTAGATGCCCTACACACTAGGCGTCGCCGGTGGAGGAAGCGCGCGGGAGAGAGGAGGAAGAAAGGGCCAGAGGGAGAAGAAGAGGAGACTGACAATGGACCCCGGGTCCACCTATCAGCCAGAGAGAGCACTATGCTCTCGGGTGCGATCAGCGTATATCTAAATTTAGTAGTTATCCTAAATTTATATCCAGCATAGAAATCGCCCGTTTTTGTCTCGGACCGTAGATTTATCCGCGCAGCACCAGTTTTTCACACTGTGGTTTTTCACCACTTATTGCCCTCTCACTGTAGCTACATCTTTATTGCGTAAGTATTCTCTTAACACCGCTTTTAGCAAATCTCGAGGACGAGATTTTTCTTAAGGGGGATAGTATTGTGACACCCCAAAAATTTGGCCTTGTTTTATTAAATTAAAATTTTTGCCAGGATTTAAAACTTTGGATTTCTGAGCTCCATTTTGATTTTTTTAAATCATTTCCTTCCCTGTTATGATGAGTTTTCCCAAAGAGAAAGCTTTTCAAATTTGTTATTGGACTTATTTAATCTCTCAAGAAAAACTTTCCTTTTATCAGTATAACTAAGTAAATAAATAAGTTGCTTGCTCTTTATTTTCTTGAAAAAGGTTTTCTAGGTTAAATGGCCATATTTGAACTACAACCATTTGATAAATTCACTTAAAATTCCCATAAAAATTTGGAGATGTCATGTGATGATTTTAAATAACTTTTATGCAAAAATATATTTCATTCATGAAATATTTTGAGCCCTACTCTCAATTTTTCTTCTCTGGTCCAGAGTGCATTTTTTCACAGCAACCTATTTAAATATTTCTTTAAAACTTCTACCAAAATTAAGGGAGGTCAGTAGGAGCCTGTTATCCCTCTTTGTGCAAAAACCTAATTATGTTCTTTGAAAAATTTGAGTGAATCAACCTCATTTCCATTCTGGACCAACTTGAGGATTTGTACAGCAACCACCATTTTAGTTGCTCCTATACCCTTAATTATTTCTCCTACTTGTAGTCCCCCATGTTAAACCCTTAAGTCCAGGAGCATGCACCTTTTAGATCATTTTTGGTTCATGAAATAATGCTATCTATTTCCTGTCCAGAATTAAAGTTTTGTAAAACTTGCACTAGCAAGTTTCCCCTTTTGTCCAACTAACCTCACCACTCTCTCTTGCATCTAAAGAGACCCCAATCTGGAGTTTTTGGCCACTCCAAGACCTGCCTAAGTGCATGTGGCATTTTGCCAAACACCTGGAGAGCATGACCAGTTCTGGCATGATTGTGGCATTGCACTGTGGACTTGCACCTCTGATCAAACCAGCATGTCCACTAGACTCCCCGTTGCTCCTAACCTCGATCTGGTAAACCCCACCCTCACCTACGACCTGTAGCATGCCTCGGCATTGTGTCGAACACCTGGTGTGCGTGCACTGGACGCGCCCAGAGCGCGCGTATTGCAGCCGCGCGCCCGAGCCGACACGCTGGCCCCCACGGCTTTGGCCCGCTCTGCAGCACCACGCCACGCGCTCCCCTCCTCGCAGCAACGCGCCAAGCAGCCCCCGCCGTGCCCGGCAGGCCAAACACTAGCCGCCACCGCCGCCCGACAGCCCCGCGCCGTGCAGCGCCGCCCAAGCCACCCCGGCTCGCCACCTGGCCCCTGGAGCAGTGCCCTCTCGTCCACTAGCTCTTGCCGTCATCCCCAGCCGCGCCACGTTGCCCTGCAAGCTACAGCGAGGCGGTTCGCCGGAGAGCTTATCCGGCCGCCGCGAAACCGACCTCGACGGGCTATAAGAGGAGGCCCCGAGACACCCCGGGCACGCAGGAAGCCTTAGAGTGCTCCCCTAGTCCTCCCATGGCAGCCAATCGACTCGGGGAAGGTCTTCATCCCCATCTCCGGCAACGGCAGCCGCCACCACTGCCCCGGCCAATTCGGCACCACCAGGGCCTCCCACTCTTCGTTCTCTCCACCAAGAACCCCCTCATCCTCCCGTAAACCTTCCCCCTACTCCATTTCGATCGAGAACCACCGCCGCCCCGAAACCACTTTTCCCCGAAGCTTCCCTCCGCCGAGGAGCTCGCCGCCGACAGCTCACGCCGTCCCCGCCGACCCAGCGACTACCGGGAGGATCGCCTCAACCTTGCGGATCCATCCCCACCCTCGGGGGCCCGCGAGGAGCAGCCAAACGCCGGCAACGATCGCCGGAGCCCCGCTCCGCTCGGGCAAAGGAGGGAGACGACGCGCGGTGACTGGTCAAACCTGACCAGTGGTCCAGGCAGGCCCACTGTCAGTGACACCCCGCGCCGTCCGCGTGGTTAAGTGGAGGCGTAAAGCCTCAAGTACGCCTCCTCTGTACCGAAGGCGTATTTCTATCTGAAACGTTTTCTTTTTCTATTTTTTTTAAAAACAGATTTTGACCAGAACTTTGACTGGCTATAACTTTTTAAATATAAATCCAAATGAGTTGATTCTTTTTCCTACCTTCTTCAAATTTGGTCTAGTTTATTTTAAGATTTATTTGAAAAAATTTCAAACAACTTTTTGGTTCTGTTTTTGAAATATGTGTTAATTCAAATATATTTTAAAATAGGATTTTGGGAGAGAGAAGAAGCTTTCAAAAGTTTTGGAGTGCACCCTGCCTTTCCACACATTGAAGGCAAGCATTCTGAACCCCGGCATAATAATTTTTGGAGTGATCATTGATGCACTTATAACACCACTGCATTTCGAAGGACTTGTTATTTCATGTGATATGATCATATGCATGGGTGCATGTTATTGATTTCCATGCTGTTGGAAACGAACACACTTGTGATGATAATCACCCTCATATGCCTTGAAATGCATACCGGCAGAAAACCGTGAAAAAACTCTGCCTTGGGTAGGTATGAGTTTGTCACCGGTCTCCGTCGGGACGGTTATGTCTGATATGGCATGGCAAGGTGATATGAGCGGTGACCCTGTTGGATGGATTATATTTGTTATACTAATCATGCAGGGAATACTTTAACCTCCTGAGTCGACCGTAGATCGAGTCTTGTTCCAGTAACCCCCACACTTGTTTCGTACTACCACTCGTCTCTACAGCAAGTAGAGTACGGTTCAGTAAGTTGTCAACCTCTTTCTAGCACACACCGTACAGAGAGGCCATGGTGGAAGATACTGGTTGTAACTGGTAGGCAGGCCACCTGGTCCGGGAGCATGGGTGTTTCCGGTTGGGACCGAGAGGGGAGGCCACCCCTTAGAGCGCGCGATATAAGTTTGATCCCATGCTACGCGAGGTTGTAGCCTCCCCACTTAGAGTTTGCTTAACAGGTGTCGTGGGTGATTCCAGGCACGTGTGTGATAAGCTGGTGTGTGCAAGTTAGGTGTGTTTTCAACAAAAAGACCGTAGACGGAATTAGTCCCGATGGACTAAAGAAATCCGTTACTCGTGGGTAAAGAGTACACCCTCTGCAGAGAATAAACCTATTCGAATAGCCGTGTCCATGGTTAAGGATCACAGTCTGGGATGGGTCAAGTATCGGTCTTAGTGTCGGTCTTCGGAGGTGAAACTGTTAACCAGAAGAATGGAATTACTACCCGTGACTTGTGATATCTGTGATGGTTATTATTATTGTTGACTAACCCGTGATATTATTGTTATTACCGAATATCTCTGGGATGGTTCTACCTCTGGGATATTCATTATGATCATTTCTTTTAAAGCCCTTTATGTGGCGTCGCTCAGACGCCCGACTGTGGCATTTTCTTTTAAAGCCCTTTATGTGGCGTCGCTCAGACGCCCGACTGTGGCATTTCTTTTAAAGCCCTTTATGTGGCGTCGCTCAGACGCCCGACTGTGGCATTTTCTTTTAAAGCCCTTTATGTGGCGTCGCTCAGACGCCCGACTGTGGCATTTTCTTTTAAAGCCCTTTATGTGGCGTCGCTCAGACGCCCGACTGTGGCATTTCTTTTAAAGCCCTTTATGTGGCGTCGCTCAGACGCCCGACTATGGCATTTTTTTAAGCCCTTTATGTGGCGTCGCTCAGACGCCCGACTGTGGCATTTTCTTTTAAAGCCCTTTATGTGGCGTCGCTCAGACGCCCGACTGTGGCATTACTTGATTATTTGTTTCATAAGTTTTTATACTACCATGTTATTGCAATTTTATAAATAACTTGCTTGCACGCATCAGAATTTCATTTATCTATTGTGACTGACGTCATGAGCATAAAATATTTTAGCACATCATTGTTATACCTGTGTTCATAATGTTTGCGAGTACATTCAAAGTACTCACTGGCTTGTCCCTAGCTATTGTCTTGGCCAGATTTTCTTGCACGGAGAGGAGTGACGCGGTGACAGCCCCGGAACCTAAGCAATGGAGATAGCAGCCTCGCGAAGATAGGAGTTAACCTGGTCAGCTGTTCCTGTGGGAATTGGAGTCCCATAGACACTGATGATCCACAAACCGCTTCCGCCATCAACCACTAGAAACCATTTGTTGTACTCACAGGCCAGAATGGTCTTGTACTGCATATTTTGTATGTTGCTTGGAATTTCTGTATCAAGTTGGAGCCTCATCAGCTAACAGTAATCCTGGGGCTGATGAGCACGACGGTCTTTCCTGGAAATTTATTTCCCGGAAAGTCAGTCGCGACATCCACTTGGGAAGCCAGTACCCATGGCTCATTTTTTGCGGTGACGTTTGCGCCTGCGGTCTTGGATTTGGCTTCGGGTATAACCATGGTGGTGAAATACCGATCTTCTTTTATGACGCTCTTGGCCCATCTGACACGAAACATCGGGACCTTCTCTCCAGCGTAGCTCAGCTCCCAGATCTCCTCGATCCTTCTGTAGTACCTATCCTTGTCGTTACCGGTGTAGGATTCCATCGTTACCCCGGAGTTCTGATAACCATCGCTCTTCATGTCCTTGTCCTCGGTGTAGAATGTGTAGCCGTTGATATCGTACACCTCATAGGTCATCAGGTTGTGCTCGGCGCCCTGTGACAAGGCGAATATGAGTTGTTCTTCCGCGGAAGAATCCTCATGTAAAGGGTACAACAGAAGCTTCTGCTTGAACCAACGCGTGAAACATGAGTTGTGCTCTTTGATTATATCTCCGTCCGTCCTCTGTTGGCCTCGGTCATTGTACGTCTTCTCAATAAAGGTTTTGTGCTCTACCACCCAAGGATCGACCACGTCTATGTGTTGTTGCCTCTCCTCACGACAACATGACTGGGCTTTGGCGGGTCGATAATGAAGAAGCAGTGGTCCACTTGGGAAGCAATACCCATGGCTCATTTTTCGCGGTGACGTTTGCGCCCGCGGTCTTGGATTTGGCTTCGGGTATAACCATGGTGGTGAAATACCGGTCTTCTTTTATGACGCTCTTGGCCCATCTGACACGAAACATCGGGACCTTCTCTCCAGCATAGCTTAGCTCCCAGATCTCCTTGATCCTTCCGCAGTATCTGTCCTTGTCATTACCGGTGTAGGATTCCATCGTTACCCCGGAGTTCTGATAACCATCACTCTTCATGTCCTTGTCCTCGGTGTAGAATGTGTAGCCGTTGATATCGTACACCTCATAGGTCATCAGGTTGTGCTCGGCGCCCTGTGACAAGGCGAATATGAGTTGTTCTTTCGCGGAAGAATCCTCATGTAAAGGGTACGACAGAAGATTCTGCTTGAACCAACGCGTGAAACATGAGTTGTCCTCTTTGATTATATCTCCGTCTGTCCTCTGTTGGCCTCGGTCATTGTACGTCTTCTCAATAAAGGTTTTGTGCTCTACCACCCAAGGATCAACCACGTCTATGTGTTGTAGCGCGACTAGGTTTGCTCTTTCAAAGTCGGCGAGTCGACCCTCGAAGTTGACATGCATTTCGCGGTGACCCTCACGGTGACCCCATCCAGCGAGCCTGCCGAGGTGCCTGTTGACGGGCAGCCCAACAGGGTCCTCGATGCCTAGATAATTGGTGCAGTAGGAGATGCACTCTTCGGTCAGAAAGTCCCTGGCTATGCTTCCCTCTGGACGTGAAATGTTGCGAACGTATCCTTTGATGACACCATTCATCCTTTCGAACGGCACCATGTTGTGCAGGAACGTCGGCCCGAGTTGGATGATATCCTCCATGATATGGACCAGCAGATGCACCATAACGTCGAAGAATGCGGGCGGGAAGTACATCTCAAGCTCGCATAGTATCACCACGATCTCTTCCTGTAGCCTTCTGAGTTGCCTCACGCCAACCGACTTCCGAGAGATGACGTCGAAAAAGTTGCATAGGCCAAATAGCATTTCACGGACGTGCGCGTCCATGATCCCACAGATTGCAACTGGAAGTATATGTGTCATCAGCACGTGACAGTCGTGAGACTTCATCCCACTAAACTTCTGCTTCGCTGGGTCAAGGTATCTGCTTATCTTCCCCGCTTAACCATAAGGAAGTTTTACTCCTACGAGGCAGGTGAAAAACTAATAGATCTCCTCCTGACTTAGAGTGAAGCACGCGGGAGGGTAGTCATTTCCGGTCTTCTTGGCCTTTTTGCCTTTGCGACGACTTTCCGTGTCCTGCTTCGCCTCATCATCATCATCATTAGCGTGAAGCTCCTCCCTGATGCCCATTGATTTCAAGTCTGCCCTTGCTTTTGGCCCATCTTTGGTCCTCTCTGGCATGTTGAGCAGGGTACCAAGCAGACTCTCGCACACATTCTTCGTGATATGCATGACAGAAAACAGACCTCGTTTTCCATACCTTCAGCAGCGGCTCTGGCGCCTTTCGCTTCTTTCCCGGCTCTCGCGCCTTTTGCTTCTTTCCCAGCAATGGGCAATCTTTCCAATTTTTAAACAGCTCATCTATTTCCTCGCCGCGCCTCTTACGCGGGCGTCTTCGGGGTTCAGTTTGACCATCAAACAGATCCTTGCGTTTCCTCCAAGGGTCATCATCGTGAAGCCACCTTCGATGTCCCATGAACACGGTTTTCGAAGACCCGGGATCTCTATCTAGCTGGCGATACGTTGTGTCATCCATGCACCTAACGCATCCAGAAAATCTGTGGACCACCTGCCCCGCGACATATCCGTAACTGAGATAGTCGTGCACCGTCGTGAGCAGTGCGGCTCTCATAGGGAAATATTCTTTCTCTGCGGCATCCCACGTATTGGTTGGCGTTTTCTACAGTGTGTCTAGCTCCTCTTTCAGCAGCCCCAGATACAGATTGATGTCGTTCCCTGGTTGTTTCGGCCCTTCAATTAGCATACTCATGTGAATGTACTTCCTCTTCATGCACAACCAGGGGGGAAGGTTGTACATCCACACAAACACATGCCAGGTGCTATGTGTGCTTCTCTGGCTGCCAAACGGATTGACTCCATCGGTGCTCGCGCCCAGCACGATGTTCCTTGGATCCTTCCCAAATTCTGGGTGTTCGAAGTTCAACGCTGGCCACTGGCTCCCATCCCTAGGGTGACTCAGCATCTTCTCTTTTTTATTTATCTCCGGATCATTTGCGTCATCTTCTCGCTTCTTCTCCTCCCTATCCGCGTGCCAACGCAAGAGCTTTGCTACCTTAGGGTCCGCAAAATACCGCTGCAGACGAGGAGTGATCGGAAACTACCACACCACTTTTCGAGGAGCTTTCTTCCTCTTCTTGTATCGAGTGACGCTGCACACCGGACATATGGTAGACTCCGCGTGCTCGTCCCGATAAATGATGCAATTGTTCATGCACACATGGTATTTCATGTGTGGTAAATCCAGAGGACACACGATTTTCTTCGCCTCCTCGAAACTGGTCGGGCACTTGTTCCCCTTGGGAAGACGTTTGCGCCAGAATGACATGTTCTCGTCGAAGCATGCGTCGGTCATTTTGTGTTTTACCTTCATCTCCAGAGCCATGAGTGTTACTTTCAGGCGGGTATCCTCGGGCCTGCTTCCTTCATACAATGGAGTAACCGTGTCTATGTCCAGTTGATCCAGCTTGGCTTTCTCTCGGGCGGCAGCTCTTGCGTTATCCGTCTTCTTGAGAAGCAGCTCTTGAACATGAGGGTCCTGCACCCAGCCCATCAATGGTCCATCGTCGTCTCCTTCGCCGGCATCTTCATCTTCATGATCATGCCCTTCGTCTGCTCTGGCATCTTCCTCATCATCATGTCCTGCATCTTCTACATGATGACTGTGTACAACATCACCGTCGTGATCATGTCCTGGAGATTCTTCGTCTTCTTGCCCGCCCGAGCCGCGGTGGTTGTCTTGCTTCCCTTCCTCATTTCTTGCCCGGCACCCATGGACGAATTCATAGTCATCTTCATCACCTTGCCACCGATAGCCATCCATGAAACCACGCAAGAGCAGGTGGTCCCGTACCTGCCCGGAATCCGGGTCCGCAATAAGGCTCTTCAGCTTGCATCTTCGACACGGATATCTTATCTCCGTCTCGTTCTTTTCAAGCATCTCGGCCTTCGTGGAGCTCAAAAACCTATTCATGATGCCTTCGGTCATCGTGCGGACCATGGTCGCCTACGGGGTAGAGCAAAACAATATTTTAGAACCAAGAAAAATTTTGGCATGACTTTCCCTAAAAATAGGACCAAAAAGAATGCATAGTGCCAAAATTCTTGCCGAAACGGAAATGAATCAACATTCCGGCAAAATATTGGCAACTATCGCATTTCAAATACCGGTACTTGCAAACACAAACATATATGAAACACCACAAACATACATAGATCTAGCTAGGCCATAAAAAGTGCATGTGCATGTTGTTGGAGAGGGAGAACAACATAAAGATAGCTCCCCCTTACTTACCTATCAAAAAAGGTAATTAAACCACTTAATTTGGATGAATCTATGGTGCAAATGAGGTGAGGAGGAGGAGGCAGCCGAGACAAGCTTGAAGGAGGAGGTGGAGAGAATGAAGTGGGGAAAGTAAGTGGGTAGGTGGGCTGTCCAAAATATCTTGTTGGTCCCAGGTTACTAATGGCGCACCACCTACAAATGCGCCATTAGTAACCCTGGTTACTAATGGCGCACCTGCTGCTGGTGCGCCATTAGAAGTTTTGCATAAAAAAGTATATATTCTAATGGCGCACCATGGCACAGTGCGCCATTACTAGTTTAAACTAGTAATGGCACACTACGCTAGGGTGCGCCATTAGTAGTTTTGCAAAAAAAAGAATAAAAAAACAACAGTAGTGGCGCACTATGTGGCCGGTGTGCCATTACTAGTTAGCACTAGTAATGGCGCACCTTGCCATGATGCGCCATTAGTATGTTTGGAAAAATAAGAATTTTTTTTACTAGTGGCGCACCGTGTGCCTGGTGCGCCATAGTGTCTTCCACACTAATGGCACACCTGCACATGGTGCGCCACTGCTATATAGTAGTGGCGCACCACATGACAGGTGCACTATTAGAGGCCATTTCATCTATAGCCCTTTTCCTAGTAGTGTGAAAACTAGCTTGACAATAATTCCCATGTGTCCTCGGGAGCGCTTTTCTCATTATAAGAAATTGTCCAGGCTTGTCCTTTGCTACAAAAAGGATTGGGCCACCTTGCTGCACCTTATTTACTTTCATTACTTGTTACTCGTTACAAGTTATCTTATCACAAAACTATCTTTTACCTACAATTTCAGTGCTTGCAGAGAATACCTTACTGAAAACCGCTTGTCGTTTCCTTCTGCTCCTGGTTGGGTTCAACACTCTTACTTATCAAAAGGACTATGATAGTTCCCCTATATTTGTCGGTCATCAAGACTCTTTTCTGGCGCCGTTGCCGGGGAGTGAAGTGCCTTTGGTGAGTGGAACTTGGTAAGGAAACATTTATATAGTGTGCTGAAATTTTCTGTCACTTGTTAATATGGAAACTAATCCTTTGAGGGGCTTTTTCGGGGCATCTTCTCCCCGACCAGTAGAGCAAAGAGTTGCTCCTCAACCTACTGAACCTACTGAAAATGTTTCCTTTGAGATTCCTTCGGGTATCATAGAGAAACTGCTAGCTAATCCCTTTGCAGGAGATGGAACATTGCATCTCGATTTACACCTTATCTATGTGGATGAAGTTTGTGGATTATTTAAGCTTGCAGGTATATCCGATGATGTTGTTAAGAGGAAGTTCTTCCCTTTATCTTTGAAGGGAGATGCATTGACATGGTATAGGCTATGTGATGATACAGGATGTTGGGACTATAAACGATTGAAATTGGAATTTCACCAGAAGTTCTATCCCATGCATCTTGTTCATCGTGATCATAATTACATATATAATTTCTGGCCTCACGAAGGAGAAAGCATCACTCAAGCTTGGGGGAGGCTTAAGTCAATGTTATATTCATGCCCCAATCATGAGCTCTTAAGATAAATGATTATTCAAAAAATTTATGCTCGGCTTTCTCTCAATGATCGCACCATGTTCGATACTTCCTGTGTTGGTTCTTATATGCTGAAGACTATTGAATTCAAGTGGGACTTATTGGAAAGAATTAAACACAACTCCGAAGATTGGGGTTCGGACGATGGTAAGGAGTCAGGTGTGACACCTAAGTTTGATTGTGTTAAATCTTTTATGGATACCGATGCTTTTCGTGGATTTAGCGCTAAATATGGACTTGACTCTAAGATAGTAGCTTCTTTCTGTGAATCTTTTGCTACTCATGTTGATCTCCCTAAGGAGAAGTGGTTTAAATATAATCCTCCCACTGAAGTAAAAGTAGTTGCACCTCTTATAGTTGAAGAAAAGACTATCACTTATAATGATCCTATTGTTCCTACTACTTATGTTGAGAAACCACATTTTCCTGTTAGGATAAAGGATCATGCTAAAGCTTCAACTGTTGTTCGTAAAAGTAATACTAGAACATATACACCTCCTGAGCAAATTAAAGTTGAACCTAGTATTGCTATGGTTAAAGATCTCTTAGCTGATAATATTGATGTGCATGTTATTTATTTCTGTGAGGAAGCTGGTATTATTGCTAAACCCGATGATAAGATACATAGACCTGTTGTAGGCATGCCTATTATTTTTGTTAAAAATAGGAGATCATTGTTATCATGGCTTATGTGATATGGGTGCTAGTGCTAGTGCAATACCTATTTCCTTATATAATGAAATTATGCATGATATTGCACCCACTGAGTTTGAAGATATTGATGTTACAATTAAGCTTGCCAATAGGGATACTATTTCACCATTTGGGATTGTTAGAGATGTTGAAGTCTTGTGTGGGAAAGTTAAATATCCTACTGATTTTCTTGTTCTTGGTTCCCCACAAGATATCTTTTGTCCCATTATATTTGGTAGACCCTTCTTGAATACTGTTAATGCTAGGATAGATTGCATAAAATGATGTTGTTACGATTGGCTTAGGAGATATATCTCATGAGTTTAATTTTGCTAAATTTCATAGACAATCCCATGATAAAGAATTGCCTAGTAAGGATGAAATTATTGGTCTTGCTTCTATTGCCGTGCCTCCTACTGATCCATTAGAACAATATTTGCTAGACCATGAAAATGATATGTTTATGAATGAAAGAAGGGAGATAGATGAAGTATTCCTTAAACAGGGTACTATTCTGAAACACAACTTGCCTGTTGAAATCCTAGGGGATCCCCCTCCACCCAAGGGTGATCCCGTGTTTGAGCTTAAACCATTACCTGATAATCTTAAATATGCTTATCTTGATGAAAAGAAGATATATCCTGTTATTATTAGTGCTAAACTTTGAGAGCGGGAAGAGGAAAGATTATTGAAAACTCTGAAGAAGCACCGTGCTGCTATTGGATATACTCTTGATGATCTTAAGGGCATTAGTCCCACTCTATGCCAACAAAAAATTAAATTGGACGAAGATGCCAAACCAGTTAGAGATCATCAACGACGGTTGAATCCTAAGATGAAAGAAGTGGTAAGAAAGGAGATACTAAAGCTTCTTGAGGCAGATATAATTTATCCCATTGCTGATAGTGATTGGGTAAGTCATGTCCATTGCGTCCCTAAGAAGGGAGGTATTACTGTTGTTCCTAATGATAAAGATGAACTGATTCCGCAAAGAATTATTACAGGTTATAGCATGGTAACTGATTTCCGTAAATTAAATAAAGCTACTAAGAAAGATCATTACCATTTACCTTTTATTGATCAAATGCTAGAAAGACTATCCAAACATACACATTTCTGCTTTCTAGATGGTTATTCTGGTCTCTCTCAAATACATGTGTCAGCGGACGATCAATCAAAAACTACTTTTACTTGCCCTTTCGGTACTTTTGCTTATAGACGTATGCCTTTTGATTTATGTAATGAACCTGCTACCTTTCAAATATGAATGATGGCTATATTCTCTGAATTTTGAGAAAAGATTTGTGAGGTATTCATGGATGACTTCTACGTTTATGGATCCTCTTTTGATGATTGCTTGAGCAACCTTGATCGAGTTTTGCAGAGATGTGAAGACACTAGTCTTGTCGTGAATTGGGAAAAGTGCCACTTTATGGTTAATGAAGGCATTGTCTTGGGGCATAAAATTTCCGAAAGAGGTATTGAAGTTGATAAAGCTAAAGTTGATGCTATTGAAAAGATGTCGTGTCCCAAGGACATTAAAGGTATAAGAAGTTTCCTTGGTCATGCCGGCTTTTATAGGAGGTTCATTAAGGACTTTTCTAAAATCTCTAGGCCTTTGACTAATTTATTGTAAAAAGATATTCCTTTTGTCTTCGATGATGATTGTGTAGAAGCATTTGAAATACTTAAGAAAGCTTTGATCAATGCACCTATTGTTCAGCCACCTAATTGGAATTTACCCTTTGAAATTATGTGTGATGCTAGTGATTATGTTGTAGGTGTTGTTCTAGGGCAAAGAGTTGATAGGAAATTAAATGTTATCCAGTATGCTAGTAAAACTCTTGATACTGCCCAGAGAAATTATGCTACCATTGAAAAAGAATTCTTAGCAGTTGTATTTTCTTGTGATAAGTTCAGACCTTATATTATTGATTCTAAAGTAACTATTCACACTGATCATGCTGCTATTAAATATCTTATGGAAGAGAAAGATGCTAAGCCTAGACTTATTAGATGGGTTCTCTTGCTCCAAGAGTTTGATTTGCATATTATTGATAGAAAGGGAGCTGAGAACCCTGTTGCAGATAACTTGTCTAGGTTAGAGAATGTTCTTGATGACCCAATATCTATCATAAATGCTTCTCGTACTCCTCCATGGTATGCTGATTATGCTAATTACATTGTTGCTAAATTTATACCACCTAGTTTCACATACCAGCAAAAGAAAAAGTTCTTTTTATGATTTAAGACATTACTTCTGGGAAGACCACACCTTTATAAAGAAGGAGTAGATGGTTTTATTAGACGTTGTGTACCTGAGCATGAACAGGAACATATCCTACGCAAGTGTCACTCCGAACCATATGGAGGAGACCACGCTGGAGATAGAACTATACATAAGGTATTGCAATCCGGTTTTTATTGGCCTACTCTCTTCACAGATGCCCGTAAGTTTGTCTTGTCTTGTGATGAATGTCAAAGAATTGGTAATATTAGTAGACGTCAAGAAATGCCTATGAACTATTCTCTTGTTATTGAACCATTTGATGTTTGGGGCTTTGATTATATGGGACCTTTTCCTGCCTCTAATGGATATACACATATTCTAGTTGCTGTTGATTAAGTTACTAAGTGGGTAGAAGCTATCCCTACTAGTAGTGCTGATCATAACACCACTATTAAGATGCTTAAAGAAGTTATTTTTCCGAGGTTTGGAGTCCCTAGATATTTAATGACTGATTGTGGTTCACATTTTACTCATGGTGCTTTTCATAAAATGCTTGCTAAGTATGATGTTAATCATAGAATTGCATCTCCTTATCACCCACAGTCTAGTGGTTAAGTAGAATTGAGTAATAGAGAGCTCAAGTTAATTTTGCAAAAGACTGTTGATAGATCTAGAAAGAATTGGTCCAAGAAACTTGATGATGCATTATGGGCCTATAGAACCGCATATAAAAATCCTATGGGTATGTCTCCGTATAAAATGGTTTATGGAAAAGCATGTCACTTACCTCTCGAACTTGAACATAAGGCATATTGGGCTATTAAAGAGCTCAATTATGATTTCAAACTTGCCGGTGAGAAGAGGTTATTTCACATTAGCTCACTTGATGAATGGAGAACCCAGGCCTACGAGAATGCCAAGTTGTTTAAAGAAAAGGTTAAAAGATGGCATGACAAAAGGATACAAAAGCGTGAGTTTAACGCAGGTGATTATGTGCTGCTATTCAACTCTAGTTTAAGATTTTTTGCAGGAAAACTTCTCTCTAAATGGGAAGGTCCTTACGTTATCGAGGAGGTCTATCGTTCCGGTGCCATAAAAATCAACAACTTCGAAGGCACAAGTCCGAGGGTGGTGAACAGTCAAAGAATCAAACATTATATCTTAGGTAACCCAATAAATGTTGAAACTAATATTATTGAGACCGTAACCCCAGAGGAATACATAAGGGACACTTTCCAGAACGTTCCAGACTCCAAAAAGGAATAGGTATGTGGTACGGTAAGTAAACCGACTCCAAAATAGTTCTAATAGCAATTTTTCTCCGTTTTGGGATATTTAAGAATTTAGGAAAATAAGAAGTAGTCCAGAAAGGACACGAGGCGTTCACGAGGGTGGAGGGCATGCCCACCTTAACTGGGCGCGCCCCCTGCCTCGTGGGCACCTCGTGTGCTCTCCGGACTCCGTTTTCTTGCACGATACTTCTTTTGGTCGGTAAAAATTCATTATATAATCTCCCGAAGGTTTTGACCATTGTATCACGCAAAAGCCTTCCGTTTTTGTTTCGAGTTGTTTCTATTACAGATTTAGAGCAAGATGTCTTCTCAAGAGTCAGTAGGGGACAGTCGGGTGTCTCACTCGACACCAGGTCCAGGAGCAAACAGTGATGCTTATCACTTTGGGCCATCAAAGAAGGACGATATGGAGGCCAACTTGAAAAGGATAGATGCCATGGAGGAGGAGCAAGAAGTTACCTCTCGCTGCCAAGCAGGATTCATGATGGGGGAACTACAGAGCTGAGCAATTCCAAACTCGGTCATCCCTTCCAATGTTAAATTTCTTTCTTATGAAAATATGAAAAAGAGTGTCACTTGTTCTCCAGAAGCTATGCATCATCCTTGGGTAAAAGGAGCGTTAGCCGTCACGGGCAAGCTCCGCAAGGAAAATATGGACCTCAAGTAACAAGTCAATAAGCTTGAGGAGGAGAATCGTATCCCGAGGGGCATCATCACCAAGAAGATCACAACACCAACTCTAAAGAAGGAGACATAATCACTTGCGTATGGGCACTCCCCTTGGCAACTACCAAGCTTGGGGGAGTTGCCCCGGTATCGTATCACCATCACACTCCTATCTTTACTGTTTTACTTAGTTAGATCCTTTTAGTAATATCTTGATCTAGTAGAATAAAGTTTTGGTATGAATTAGTTTTGAGTTTTGCTTTGTGATCCCTCTATGTAATCGAGTCCATGAGCTATATATATAATAAAGATTAGTGTTGAGTCAAGGGCTTTGCTATCTTGCTATGATCTTGAGAAAATAGAAAGATTAAAAAGAAATAAAGGAGTTCATATTGATCTTATGGATAGTAATGACTTCACATATAAAGGGTATGAGGCTTAAAAGTTGTTGAGAATTGGCAAACATAGTTTTGGTCGTTGTTGCAATTAATAGGAAGTAATAAAGAAAGAGAGGTTTTCACATATAAATATACTATCTTGGATATCTTTTATGATTGTGAGCACTCATTAAGTATGACATGCTAAAGAGTTGATGTTGGACAAGGAAGACAACGTAATGGGTTATGTTTTCTCACATCTCAGTTAAAGTATATTGTCATGGATCGACCAACATGTCGAGCTTGCCTTTCTCCCTCATTCTAGCCAAATTCCATGCACCAAGTAGAGATACTACTTGTGCTTCCAAATATCCTTAAACCCAGTTTTTGCCATGAGAGTCCATCATACCTACATATGGATTGAGTAAGATCCTTCAAGTAAGTTGTCATGTTGCAAGCAATAAACTCTAAATATCTATGACTTATTAGTGTGGAGAAAATAAGCTTTATACGATCGTGTGATATGGAAGTAATAAAAGCGACGGACTGCATAATAAAGGTTCATATCACAAGTGGCAATATAAAGTGATGTTCTTTTGCATTAAAATTTTGTGCATCCAATCCTAGAAGCACATGACAACCTCTGATTCCCTCTACGAAGGGCCTATCTTTGACATTATGCAAGAGTCAAGGTGATCTTCACCTTTCCCTTTTTCATTTTATCCTTTGGCAAGCACCTCATGTTGGAAAGATCCTGATATACATGTCCAATTAGATGTAAGTTAGCATGAACTATTATTGTTGACATCACCCAAAGGTGAATATGTTGGGAGGCGAAATTATAAGCCCCTATCTTTCTCTGTGTCCGATTAAAACTCCATAACCATAAGAATTGCGTGAGTGCTAGCAGTTGTAGAAGACTATATGATAGTGAGTATGTGGACTTGCTGAAAAGCTCTATTCTTGACTCTTTCCGATGTTATGATAAATTGCAATTGCTTCAATGACTGAGATTATAGTTTGTTAGTTCTCAATGAAGTTTCTGAACCATACTTGACATTGTGAATAGATTGTTACTTGAGCATAAGAAATCATATGACAATATATATATATATGTGTGTGTGTGTGTGTGTGTGTGTGTGTGTGTGTGTTGTTGTTATAAGAATGATCATGATGCCCTCATGTCCGTATTTTATTTTTATCGACACCTCTGTCTCTAAACATGTGGACATATTTTTTGATTTCGGCTTCCGCTTGAGGACAAGCGAGGTCTAAGCTTGGGGGACTTGATACGTCCATTTTGCATGATACTTTATATCGATATTTATTGCATTATGGGTTGTTATTACACGTTATATCACAATAATTATGGCTATTATCTCTTATTTTACAAGGTTTATCATGAAGAGGGAGAATGTCGGCAGCCTAGATTCTGGGCTGGAAAAGGAGCAAATATTGGAAACCTATTCTGCACAGCTCCAAAAGTCCTGAAACTCTGCGAAAGTCATTTTTGGAATTAATAAGAATTATTGAGCGAAAGAAGTACCAAAGGGGGCCCACACCCTGGCCACGAGGGTGGGGGGCGCGCCCACCCCTACTGGAAAAAATCATAAGCAAGCTTATGATACGAAACTCCGCCGCCACGAGGCGGAACCTTGGCGGAACCAATCTAGGGCTCTGGCGGAGCTGTTCTGCCGGGGAAACTTCCCTCCGAGAGGGGGAAATCATCACCATCGTCATCTCCAATGATCCTCTCATTGGGAGGGGGTCAATCTCCATCAACATCTTCACCAACACCATCTCCTCTCAAACCCTAGTTCATCTCTTGTATCCAATCTTTATACCCAAACCTCAGATTGGTACCTCTGGGTTGCTAGTAGTGTTGATTACTCCTTGTAGTTGATGCTAATTGGTTTATCTGGTGGAAGATCATATGTTCAGATCCTTAATGCATATTAATACTCTGATTATGAACATGAGTATGCTTTGTGAGTAGTTACGTTTGTTCTTGAGGACATGGGTGAAGTCTTGCTATTAGTAGTCATGTGAATTTGGTATTCGTTCGATATTTTGATGAGATGTATGTTGTCTCTCCTCTAGTGGTGTTATGTGAACGTTGACTACATGACACTTCACCATTATTTGGGCCTAGATGAAGGCATTGGGAGGTAATAAGTAGATGATGGGTTGCTAGAGTGACAGAAGCTTAAACCCTAGTTTATGTGTTGCTTCGTAAGGGGCTCATTTGGATCCACTAGTTTCATGCTATGGTTAGGTTTACCTTAATACTTTTTTGTAGTTGTGGATGCTTGCAATAGGGGTTAATCATAAGTGGGATGCTTGTCCAAGAAAGGACAGAACCCAAGCACCGGTCCACCCACATATCAAATTATCAAAGTACCGAACGCGAATCATATGAACGTGATGAAAACTAGCTTGACGATAATTCTCATGTGTCCTCGGGAGTGCTTTTCTCATTATAAGAAATTGTCCAGGCTTGTCCTTTGCTACAAAAAGGATTGGGCCACCTTGCTGCACCTTATTTACTTTCATTGCTTGTTACTCGTTACAAATTATCTTATCACAAAACTGTCTTTTACCTACAATTTCAGTGCTTGCAGAGAATACCTTACTGAAAATTGCTTGTCATTTCCTTCCGCTCCTCGTTGGGTTCGACACTCTTACTTATCGAAAGGACTATGATAGATCCCCTATACTTGTGGGTCATCAGTGGATGGCTGTGGTTCAGGTGGGGCATGCATGCGTAGGGAGGCGGTGGTGGACTGCTCGATCCAGATCTAGATCGGGGGCTCCTCCAGCAGGCTTCCTGCTAGCGGCGCGGGCCGAGGCAACATGGGCCGGCCATCGCTGGTGGCCTCAGCTACTAGAGGGGGTTGGCGTGGCGGCATGCCACGGTGTGCTAGTCCGGTGACATTTGCGGCTGGAGTGGTCCATCCAGGGGCACGGGTGGTGCGACTCGGGGCTTCTTGGGCAGTGGTGGGGTGGGGCTGGTGCCTTGGTTGGAAGCAGTCAGCCCGGCGCTGCGGCAGTCTTCTGGTAGGCAGGCAGCGTGGATCTGGAATGAGGTGGGGGATGGCAGCCAGCGGCACACAGGTAGAGGGCCGACCTAGTCCGCGGTGGTGCTTGTCGTCGCATTTGTGCCTTTCTATCATGTTGCACCGCTATGCTGTCGGTCGGAGTTGGTGTGTGGGTTGTCGTTGTGCCGTTGGTCGGAACAATGCCGGTGGCCACGGGTCTGGCGGCGTCTGAGCTCGTCTTGACCAAGGCCAGGGACTAGTGTCGGGGCTTGCTTGACGGTGGCCGTCGACAGCTACTAGGCCGTGTCCCCCACGGTTCACATGGGCTGGCTGGGGACGCATGCGTAGACGCCTCCTACTATGGAGGCGACCACCCAGGGCCAGTGGCTGATGCCGGGCTAGGAGCAGAAGGATGTGTCTTCTGCTCTTCCTATCTTGGTCTGTGCGTTGCGATGGTGATGGCTGGCGGTGACTCGCGACATGGAAGCCGGGGCGGCGGCCCCGGATGATGGTCCGTATGGTGGCTTTCCGGCAGGCTCCATGGCGGAAGTGGTGGCTATGCTTCGCGGTCGCCTGGGCAGCGAGGGGTATAGCGGAGGGTGGTTCGGGCGCTCTTTCAGTTGCCCAGGTCCGGATCTGGAGGCCAGCTCGCGCCGTGACTGTTCTGGGTGCCGCGTGGTGGCACGGGTGAGCTGCCGAGCGAAAGCTCCGTGCTTTGGCACTAGCGACGACGACATCTGCGGGTGCAGTTATCTTCTTGAAGACGTCGTCGTGGTTCTCCTCTCCATGTTAGTCTCCGGGTGAAAAGCCTTGTCCACCTCGGGCTCGGCAGCGGCGGTGCTCGCGTTCCCCTCTTGAGGGCATTGTCGTGGAGACTAGGGGTCCTAGTTCGTGTCATGGCGTTGGAATCGGGTAGTCCTGTGTTAGTTTGTCGGCAGCATAGTTGTGTGCGTTTATGTTGGCCTGGTATCTAGGGATCTGCTGTCCCAGAGGACTATCTCATCACATTGTATCGTTCGGCCGTGTAACCTTGGTGTTATTGCATTATATATAAAGCGGGGCGAGACCCTGTTTCGAGAGTTACACATACCATGGTGACATGTTATCATGAATTCATGATTCAATTAATTAACAATTTTCATGTATAGTATATCGGTTGGAACTATCCTTCAACAAACGTCACTTGCAAGCAATTGAGATCTGAGTCCACTTTAGAGCAAAACAATTCAAGTGGACCGATGCCATGTTTTGGATATGCAGGGTTGTGAAAATGTAGGAATAGGTAAAACACATAAATAGGATGTAATGCCTATTCGAATCCTATAGGATTTTAACTTGTTGAATTGTTTTCAAGAAATTGGAGTAGATGTTACATTTCCTATGGAGTATAGCACAAACGCTTCCTTAGAAAAATTAAGATCCAATCATACAAATTAAATGACCACTGTAGGGATATTTCCTATGGAGTATAGCCCCTCAATGATGCGAGTAATCGCGAGTGGACATGCCACCACGCGCGGATGGTATCCACACCGCACCTTGCCACGTGATTCGTGCAACCTTAATACCATCCTGACGTATATTGACTTCCCCTCCTCGTATAGCAACCTGTATAGCCGCATATTTGGAGATGACACATGCGGGTGCATGGCTCACCGAGGTAACACACGCATTGAACTGTCTTGTAGCCCGCCAGAATGACAATCCCAACGGCTAGCTCTAGGACGCTTCCCGCAGCCTTTTTAAACAGCATGGGTACTTGTAAATTCCCATCCAGGTCAAGTTTGCATATCATCTCTGCTTTCCCCCATCTCAAAAGCATGTGTTCATCCAAGTCGCAGGTTAGCTCCTCGCTCAACCAATGGTTTATGTGTTTTCCAGTTTGCTGGATGCAGATTTTGGAAGTGGGAGAACAAGTACATACCGGTACTTTAGCGCCCGCTGGGGACACTTGATTTCACATGCATATGTGTATCGGCACGTCACACTGCTTGAGCAGAATCAAGCATGGCTGAAGTAAATTTTCATCTTGGGCGTCGCCAACATGCTGCTAATGGCCATGCTCTGCATGCACAAGTTTTGAAGCTCCCCCCCCTCCTGCAATGGATTTGTTCTTCTTCACATGTGCATCCCCACGAGATTAATTAGTTGTAGCTCCTCCATGCTCCAGATCTGGTCATGGATCCATTCTAGTTCCGTTATGCATTTTTCTTATCCGCCTGCTCCATGTAATGCACCTGTCCTTCCAGCTCCAGCTGCAGACCCAAACATACGTATGCAGGCGGCTGGATTATCTTTAATACATGTCCATCGTTTATGAGTATTTGTTAGTAATTAAGTCCGACTAATAGCGCGGGATGATGCAAATTTATTTAATACATGGCCAGACACACGCATGGCATTAACCCCAGGCGGCCAAGGGCAATAATTCATCGCTCCTCCAGTCCACATGCGATGCATCTCGTAAAGACACGGCAGAGGAGTGAATACACCCAGCTGCCCCCGCAAAACGTAAATGCACCCAGCAATCTATTGATTATCCATCTTCAGCAACACCTTCTACAGAATCTAGCAACTCCGCAAATCTGCCACCTGGGTCATCTTCAGCAACCTCTCGCAGTGTGCCAAGGCGCCCCGATTGATTTGCAAAAACGAGGATGACCCAGATCCAGAACTCGCCGCCAACAATGACTTTAAGCTAGGGGATCCAACCAAAATCTAGATCAAAACATGTGGAAGCAAGACACCCAAAGGCATAGGTGAAGAACGAATTAGAAAGATGGTTTCAACCCCTGACCTGTCACATCCCTAGTTCTGACAATGCCTAGTGCATGCATTAGAGTGTTGCACCATGTTTAAATTTCATTTAAATTTGAAATGGGGATTGTTGAAACCCTAGCACCAAATGAAATTTAACTAGGTTCAATAAAAATATTTTCAATAACCCAGAATGCTCATAATTTCTGTTAAAGGTGAAAACCTCTTCCAAAAATGATGAACATATTTATAGGCTATTCCTGGATTTTTGAATTAAATTATATAGTATTTGCATTTGGGCATTTAATTGCTAATAATATTTTAAAATGCTCAAATAATCACAAACTGAAATGTTTACTGTTGGAAATATTCCAAACAGTGGCCACAGTCAGTTGCATGATTTTTGGAAATGCTCTGGCATTTTTAATAAATCCAAACACAATTACAGAAAATAGAAAACAGTAACTAAAATAGAAATAAAAGAGAGAAGAGAAACATTACCTGCAGCCCACCTGGGCCACTTACCTGCTTACCAGAGCCGGCCCAGTTCCCCCAGCCGGCCCAGCCCACCTCCTCCTCCTTTGTCCTCTTCCTCCTCTGCCAGGAGGACGAGCAGAGGCGAGGCGTGGCGCTCGCCGACGCTGCCCCGGCCACCTCCTGCTTCCCCCCCCCTAGCCACCTCCTGCTTCCTCCCTGGCCTCCCCAGCGACGCCCCGGACGACGCCACGCACCCCCTGCACCGCTCCCCTCTCCCCGTGCCCCTCTTCCCCCC
>NC_041387.1:557028093-557032895 GCF_002162155.2 Triticum dicoccoides
GCCTCGGCAGGATTTGGTAGATAGTCAGGCTTCTCAGCCTTTTTCATTTATAGATGTCTGTACTCAGACATGATAGCTTCCGCTTGTGCTTGATTTGTATGCTCTGAATGTTGGGTCATGAGACCCATGTTTGTAATATCTCGCTCCTCGGAGCCTATTGAATAGATTACTTGAGTCATAGAGTCATGTTGTGATGCCATGTTGTATTTGCACATATCGAGCATATTGTGTGTATGTTATTGAAATGCTTGGTATGTGTGGGATCTGACCATCTAGTTGTTTATCTTTAGTAGCCTCTCTTACGGGGAAATGTCTCCTAGTGTTTCCACCGAGCCATGGTAGCTTGCTACTGCTCCGGAACACTTAGGCTGGCCAGCATGTGTCCTTCTTCGTTCCTGTGTCTGTCCCTTCGGGGAAATGTCACGCGATGAATACCGGAGTCCTGTTAGCCCGCTACAGCCCGGTTCACCGGAGTCCTGCTAGCCCAGTGCTACAGCCTGGATTCACTCGCTGATGACCGACACGTTCGATGCTGGGTCATGGATGCCTGTCCCTGTAAGTCTGTGCCGCTTTGGGTTTACGACTAGCCATGTCAGCCCTGGCTCCTTATCATATGGATGCTAGCGACACTGTCATATACGTGTGCCAAAAGGCGCAAACGGTCCCGGGCAAAGGTAAGGCGACACCCGTGGGAATACCGTGCGTGAGGCCGCAAAGTGATATGAGATGTTACATGCTAGATCGATGTGGCATTGAGTCGGGGCTCTGACAGTGTTGGTATCAGAGCTTGACTGCCTGTAGGATTACCAAGCCAAACTGGTCGAAGTTGAGTCTAGAAATTCTTTAGTTATATAAGGGAATTGATTGTGGGATGGAACGTAAGGCTCTTTTTACTCCTTATACCTTATGCCTTCTGATCTGAGTCATCTTATCTTTCCTGCGGGGATTAAGAACTAGGCTATCTTTTCTTTCTAGCAGGATCACGTGTTACTAATCCGTAGACTTATAGATTGTTGGATTTAAGTCTCAGTTCAGTTCTTACTACTTCTGTATGTTAATTGTTGATCTCGAAACCTTGATATTGTGCTTCTGAGTGGTTATGCCACCATTTTTGTGAATGTCTCAAATCTTTTCTGAGCATTTACAGCCGTCATGCTGTCCGAGTCATTCCAGGTTTCTAAATAGTCCGATGCATTTGCAAAATCCTTTCCCTCTGGTTTCGATGTTCCTTTATGCCAGCTCAATCACACTAATTGTTGAGTTGAGGTATTCTATTGCCTTGACATTATGTTGGAGTTACTATTATGACCCTAGGTGTCTCAGGGGATCATCTAGTAGTCTAGCCATGATTTATGTTCCAGTGTGATGACTATGGCCGTCATTATCGAAAGCATCCCGTGATGCCATTTAGTAGTAGGTATTCTATCCCTGGGTTTTGAACCCGAGATTCACCCTACTTGCTTCATGTTGATAGTTTTGCTCGTTCCTTTAGGTTATTAGTAACCTTTGCATTAGTCCTCGATGTTCGTGGTATTCCTTTCTTCCAAATACTATGAACCGCTTATGGCAGATGTTCCTCGCTGATCGAAAGATCACAATCAGAGTGCTCTCGATGGGTTCTCGATTCTACATTGTGACTCTGCCAGTTCTACCTTTCTGCATGGGTTATCCGGAAGAAATATGTGGAATTCGTTCGACATGCTAAATCATGCATCCACAACTCAGAAAATCGCATGTTCCTTTGAGTTGCTCTCTTTAGTTGCATTCTGACCCTCGTCTATCAATTGATACCAAGGGTATGCATGCATTCGTTTATCGATGCCTATTACCCTTGTGGTACGTCAAGCCATTCTATCCTGAATGACTTGGAGAAACAAACTCCAGTACCTCATCCATATCTAGGATTGGGTCAAAGTAGTTGTGTTCCGCAGATCAAGTTACAATCCAGCTTCTGGTCTGCTCTACCCTGAAGTATTACCTTCTTTATGACAGGAATTTCATGAGAATTGCACCACCTTTTGTGAATTCTTGACATAGTGATACTTCTCGCCATCCTTTTTCATTCCTCGGTTCCGTGTTGTTGCAGCCGGAGTGCCGACAAGTGAATCATGATGTGTGAACTCAATACTCCTAGCAACCCCATTGCTTGGTAGTTAATGGACAATAATCTTATTCTTAGTATGTTGGTTATTGAATCACCATTCTAAGATTGATCATGCTACCTAGTCCTTATTTTCTGGTGCACTCTTTGATTGATGAGTTAGGATTTTGTCAAGTCCTCGCTCATTTGATCATATCATCTTGCCCTGAAAAGCAAGATTGTTCTCGAGCTTAGTAACATATCGGTGGATCGTGATTTCCGAAGGTCTTCTCGGAAGTATTACCAGGTTGTCACCTGACCGCTATGTTGAGCTCGTGATCAAGTTGGTTTCTTGTGAACCACCTTCTCTCCAAGAATCGGTGTTAGATATCCCTGAGCTAGTTGGTTAAGCTAAACGACAACTTGGAGGGTTGGAAGATAAAAGCTTGCCTGACTTAGTTCGTTCCAAAGGGATATTCTTGTGTAGTGTGTGTTGAAGAAAGATGATATCTTCATCGATTGGTCCCTGTGATCAGTTGCTGGACCTATTGTTTTATCAATCCTTTGATTTGAGTGTGGGCTATCGTCAGATCAAGTTAGAACCAACGATGTTCGTAATGTTGTCTTACTCGTGGTTGATCCCTCGAGCATACACCATTATATTCTTTGGTCTGACCAATGCTATCACCGTGTTCACTTAACTATGGAATTCCTTTTAAAAGGGAACCTGGATGAATTGTTGTTGAGCCCATCGACAACATCCTTATCTTCTCCATGATTCTGTTGGACATTAAGCTAGTGTTGGAAACTTTGTAAACAATGCCTTCGAGTTCCGTCTCTGAGGTATATGTTTGGATGAAAGAAGTGACTCCCTTTGATTCACGTGCATTTGATGTAAGTTGCCGTCGTGAATTCGAGAAAGATTGTTTTGTTTCTTTTGGAATCATCCCAAATCAGTCATGCACGTGCGAAGAATTCTGTGGTCTGTTAGACTGATCATCTTCATTCCATAGGTATATCCTAGCACACCAAGCCACTGATTGATTTGTTCAAGGAGAAGGAGTTCCTTCATAAGAGCTAATCCGGACTTATGAAAGAACTTCGATACCCTCGTTGATGGTTCCCCCTCCTGAACTCGGTAGTGTTTTATTATAAGACTACCACGTGGTCATGCTTGTCTGGGACAACGCGTTCACATGTTTGTAGCAGAACCAGCTCATGTTTTGGAGCTTGCTATCGTAGTTCATCTCCCGAGAATCCCGCAACGTCATCTCTTCGATTTGTGTTGCAAACTTTCATTTTTCTTCCTAGACTCGATGGGTCTGGAATATTCTGACACCAACCAGATCTGAATCTCAGGCAGATATGATGGTTGGAACATTTCCCTAAGAACTATAATATTGGTCTCTCGATAACCGGTAAGGTGGATGTCGTGGCCAACACACCCATCCGGTAGACCTATTATTATAGTATCTTGTTTGAGGAAGTTGGCCACCCCCCCATAGGGATTTCGTAGGGTTTACCCCCTAGTTGCCCCTATGGATTTTTGTGTTCCCGAAGTCCGACCTTTACTTGATGTTATAGATACCAAACCATTTCAATGAATGGGATACGCTAGCACATCAAGGAGAACATTAGAAGCGGAGTGCTAAATGTCTCTCGGTCGATCATCCAGATTTTATTTCCTTGGCCCCGTCAAGGGTGAAATCTGAGAAGGTGTTATCTTCCTTTGCATCTGCATCCTCCATCACCATTTATTATGGTAGCAAGTTGTGTTGCCAGAATCCTTGACACGGATATTGGTGGAATCTTGATGATTGTGGAAATGCTCAAGTTCTTGAGAGCACGCACAAGCGCTACGTCTTATCATCGGCACTAGCTGGGATTGCCCCAGATTTCCTCGGTTATGCTATAACCACTCCAACAGTGAATTCACTCTCTATTGTTGGGTTCTTCCCCAGTTACCAGAATCATTCCCAGCATTTGCATTTTGTTCCCAGCTTATACCACCAATGTGCCATTCTACCATGGGTCTCTTCCATTTCCGGTGGTAAGCAAATTCATCCATTACGTTGTCTTCAACAAGGTAATCCACATCATCCAAGTCCGAGTATGCCATTCTACCGACCCCCGCCAATCGATTGCTGTAATTTGCCTTAGGCTGATATAGAGAGTCTCAATGATCTCTATATCAAAGGTAATTCTTTTTGCCACTTAAGGGGATATATCTTCGAGTCACCTTCCCTAAGGTGCACCATTATGGTATCATGGCAACTCTACTCCTCGCTACGTTGACAATCGTTTACCACCTTCTTAGGTGTGGAATTGTTGTCTACCTAGTGAACCTCGTCACCTGCTCCACTCCATCCCTCTAGAGGTATGCTTCGTCTCTCAGCTCGAGAGATGTTGCTATGTCTCATTCTGTGAGTTAATCCTGAGTTGTTCGACCTTCAAGAAGATCGATCCTTCTAGAGTCTCCTTCTCCTCTCATTGTCATAATAACTGGAGTTCTCAGAACAAGACATCAAGACAATGATGGTGTTCAAATCAACGTTCCTATGAAGTGCAACCTGGATCGTGAAGATTGTACTAGTTGCGTTCCCCTTCACCTTATCCTACGCTTGAATCTCGAGACGAGATTCTTGTTTAGTGGGGGTGAGTTGTCACATCCCTAGTTCTGACAATGCCTAGTGCATGCATTAGAGTGTTGCACCATGTTTAA
>NC_041387.1:557036114-557037279 GCF_002162155.2 Triticum dicoccoides
TAGAGTCATGTTGTGATGCCATGTTGTATTTGCACATATCGAGCATATTGTGTGTATGTTATTGAAATGCTTGGTATGTGTGGGATCTGACCATCTAGTTGTTTATCTTTAGTAGCCTCTCTTACGGGGAAATGTCTCCTAGTGTTTCCACCAAGCCATGGTAGCTTGCTACTGCTCCGGAACACTTAGGCTGGCCGGCATGTGTCCTTCTTCGTTCCTGTGTCTGTCCCTTCGGGGAAATGTCACGCGATGAATACCGGAGTCCTGTTAGCCCGCTACAGCCCGGTTCACCGGAGTCCTGCTAGCCCAGTGCTACAGCCTGGATTCACTCGCTGATGACCGACACGTTCGATGCTGGGTCATGGATGCCTGTCCCTGTAAGTCTGTGCCGCTTTGGGTTTACGACTAGCCATGTCAGCCCGGGCTCCTTATCATATGGATGCTAGCGACACTGTCATATACGTATGCCAAAAGGCGCAAACGGTCCCGGGCAAAGGTAAGGCGACACCCGTGGGAATACCGTGCGTGAGGCCGCAAAGTGATATGAGATGTTACATGCTAGATCGATGTGGCATTGAGTCGGGGCGTGTTCATAATTTCTGTTAAAGGTGAAAACCTCTTCCAAAAATGATGAACATATTTATAGGCTATTCCTGGATTTTTGAATTAAATTATATAGTATTTGCATTTGGGCATTTAATTGCTAATAATATTTTAAAATGCTCAAATAATCACAAACTGAAATGTTTACTGTTGGAAATATTCCAAACAGTGGCCACAGTCAGTTGCATGATTTTTGGAAATGCTCTGGCATTTTTAATAAATCCAAACACAATTACAGAAAATAGAAAACAGTAACTAAAATAGAAATAAAAGAGAGAAGAGAAACATTACCTGCAGCCCACCTGGGCCACTTACCTGCTTACCAGAGCCGGCCCAGTTCCCCCAGCCGGCCCAGCCCACCTCCTCCTCCTTTGTCCTCTTCCTCCTCTGCCAGGAGGACGAGCAGAGGCGAGGCGTGGCGCTCGCCGACGCTGCCCCGGCCACCTCCTGCTTCCCCCCCCCTAGCCACCTCCTGCTTCCTCCCTGGCCTCCCCAGCGACGCCCCGGACGACGCCACGCACCCCCTGCACCGCTCCCCTCTCCCCGTGCCCCTCTTCCCCCC
>NC_041387.1:557038469-557062865 GCF_002162155.2 Triticum dicoccoides
AGAGAACTCCCAGGAGGCCGTAGCGCCCACCAGCCCCTCCTCCCATGCACCATAGCGCCATCTCCGCTGTTGCCCGAGCTCCGGCCGCCGCCGCGAGCTCGCCTCCGGCGAACCCCGGCCACCCCCGCACCTCCCGTTGGTTCCTCTAGATGCGCACGGGCGCGGGCTACCTCCTGGTGCCCTTGGCGCGTCGATCCGATGCCCCTAGCGCAAGTCCGGCGTTCCCCCGCCGTGCGGAATGGTCGCCGCCGGCGAAACTCCGGCAGGAGCTGATGTGGCCGGTCATTAGGGACTAACTACCCCGCTAATCACCCACTAGGCCACTGACAGCGGGCCCCACCCCTGGTCAAACCCCAGTCAGCGCTGGGTTTGACCGGGATTAGCTCCTGTGTCACTGACGTGTGGCCCCCACACGTCAGGTTTGACCTGGACCAGCCCGTTGACCCTGCTGACGTCACTATGACGTGGGGCTGACGCAATAAACCATTTTCTGGATTTTTTATAATTCAGGAAATTCCAGAAAATGCCTAAAACTTCTAAAATTCATAGAAAATTAACCGTAACTCCAAATTAAATAATTTATATATGAAAAATTATCAGAAAAATTCAAGGAATCCATCTGTACCATTGTCATGCATGTTAGAACAACTTATAGGTGCTGTTTAGCACAAATCAACTAAATGGCATTTGAATAATCACATATGGAGTTTGAATTTGAATCTTATATTCAAACCAACTTCATTTAATCTGTTGCTAGTTGCATTAGCTCAAAACACATTCATATTGTCATGTCATGAGCATGCATCATATTGTGCATTGCATTGATTGTGTTCCTTTCTGTATTGCCAGTATTTGTCCCCTCTCGATAGACGTGATACCGATGATGTGATCGTTGACACTGATGAAGACTCAATGTTATCTTCAGAAGTGCCAGGCAAGCAAAACCCCCTTGTTCATTCCGATAAAATCCCACTCTCTCGCTCCTGCTCTCTTTTACTGCATTAGGACAACATCGATTCATCTGTTACTTGCTGCGGTAGCTGAACCCCTTTATCCTTTGCATGACCTGTCATTCCACAGTAAATAGATGAAACCCACTAGCATGAGTAGGAGTTGTTTGAGCCCTGTTGTGCCTACTCATTCATGCTTGTTTGTCATGCCTGCTACTGCTTAGAGTTGAGTCGGGTCTGATTCATCGGGGATGAATCAGAGGTGTGTGAACATGTCCTACGGTGTGTGAGCTAAGCGTGTGAACACGATTTGGTAAAGGTAGCGGTGAGAGGCCATGTAGGAGTACATGGTGGGTTGTCTCATTGCAGCCGTCCTCAGGAACTGAGTTCTGTGTTTGTGATCCATGATTCAGCTACTACCACGCATTGGGCCCGAAACCAATGGACCCTCTCGGCTTCTTAATCACCCTTGTCCTCTGTCCAGGAGTTGCAAGTAGTTTCTGGTGTTTGTAGTATGCTGGAGGCCGTGGACAGCGCTGACCGTAGGGGTGGGCTGTGATGCGGTAGGCACGTGGCCGGGTAAATCGGGCACCCGTTTGGTGTCACGGAACCCTGTACACATCGTTTGGGGATGTGAGCGAAACTCCGGCCGGATCTCCTCATGGATGGAACCCGAATAGGCGATAAACCTGGACTAGAGACTTGAGTGTTTAGGCAGGCCGTGGCCGACACCCACGTTGGGCTTCCGCTTGAAGGTTGCCGAGTACATGTCGTGTAAACGGCGGTAAGTGGTGAGAGCGTGTGTGAAGAAGTACACCCCTGCAGGGTTAATATGATCTATTCGAATAGCCGTGTCCGCGGAAAAGGACTTCTGGGTTGCTTATATCAGTTCATAGACAAGTGAAAGTGGATACTCTAAAATACGCAAGATAAGCGTGAGTGCTATGGATGGCGTTCTCGTAGGGAGACGGGAGCGGATCCATAGTGGTGTATTGGTTGGTGAATATGTGGACTCGTGTGCGCCACCTCAAAAGAGTTACTCGCAGTCGTAGTTCAGGATAGCCACCGAGTCAAAGCTGGCTTGCTGCAGTTAAACCCCACCATCCCCTTTGTTGATAATGATGCATACGTAGATAGTTCTGATGTAAGTCTTGCTGGGTACATTTGTACTCACGTTTGCCTATTTTATGTTTTTGCAGAGAGACTTCGGTCTCGCTAGTAGTTCCGCGTGGACTTCGACGTTTAGCTTGTTACCTCAACTACGATCTTGTGCCTCGGCAGGATTTGGTAGATAGTCAGGCTTCTCAGCCTTTTTCATTTATAGATGTCTGTACTCAGACATGATAGCTTCCGCTTGTGCTTGATTTGTATGCTCTGAATGTTGGGTCATGAGACCCATGTTTGTAATATCTCGCTCCTCGGAGCCTATTGAATAGATTACTTGAGTCATAGAGTCATGTTGTGATGCCATGTTGTATTTGCACATATCGAGCATATTGTGTGTATGTTATTGAAATGCTTGGTATGTGTGGGATCTGACCATCTAGTTGTTTATCTTTAGTAGCCTCTCTTACGGGGAAATGTCTCCTAGTGTTTCCACCGAGCCATGGTAGCTTGCTACTGCTCCGGAACACTTAGGCTGGCCGGCATGTGTCCTTCTTCGTTCCTGAGTCTGTCCCTTCGGGGAAATGTCACGCGATGAATACCGGAGTCCTGTTAGCCCGCTACAGCCCGGTTCACCGGAGTCCTGCTAGCCCAGTGCTACAGCCTGGATTCACTCGCTGATGACCGACACGTTCGATGCTGGGTCATGGATGCCTGTCCCTGTAAGTCTGTGCCGCTTTGGGTTTACGACTAGCCATGTCAGCCCGGGCTCCTTATCATATGGATGCTAGCGACACTGTCATATACGTGTGCCAAAAGGCGCAAACGATCCCGGGCAAAGGTAAGGCGACACCCGTGGGAATACCGTGCGTGAGGCCGCAAAGTGATATGAGATGTTACATGCTAGATCGATGTGGCATTGAGTCGGGGCTCTGACATGACCTGATCTCCGTTTGTGCAAAATCCATCGCCATACCTAGCTCTGTTCGTTCACAGACGACGGAAAGACGAGATGAGCAGTGCGAGAAACGGACTCGGGCGAGCGCACAATTATGTCCACCCAACACAGAGAGCAATTATTCCATCACCTGAGCGTTGCGTGGCTCGTGTATTCATACGATATTGAATGCGGGCCTGGTCCACACTGCGTGCCGTCTAATGAGATGTATTCCAAAAGCTGAAAATTAGCCAGCTGCCCTGTATTTCCCAATGGCCTCGATTTTCGGCAGCGCGTGGCCGTATGACCCAAAAATTCACGTCCCTCAGTGATGCAACTTCACCCAACCAAAATGAGGTGCTAGTGAGGCACTGAGAACCGAACGGTGGCTGGTTGGTTAGAGCTCTCACCGGTGAGCACACGTACACGTGTTTGAGGCAATCTTCATCGGTGCCTCATTTATCTATATCTATACCTACTATTAAAGCAAGGTGATATTTTTAGTTTCGTCCCATTTAGTTTTTTTTCTATCCGAGATGGTACTAAAGAACATTAAAAACTTTCCGTTGTATTGTTTAGCGTCTGCCTGGCCGTAGCTCCTTTTTGCATCTGCCGTCCTATGTGGGCTGGGCTGCTCGAACTGGGCCTGCTATGCATGAGCACCGATGATGATGGAGGCAAGCAATTTTGTCTACATCTACTTGCCTTTTATCAACTATTTAATCAATCAGGGCTGCTCATGCGCATGTATCTCTACTCCTAATGTTTCAGTTGGTAGGTCGCGTTCCGGGTTTTATTTTCGTTCCACCATTTTCGTTCGGTTTTTTTCGTCCTCACTCCTACCTCCCACCTTGACAAAAAATCTCAACCAAACCCGGAGAACCAAAACCCACCTTAGAAGGGAGCGATGCCCCTCGCACGCTAGAGAATTGAACAACAAAAAACCTACGAAGAAAAAAAAACCTCGAGCTCCGATGGGAACGAGGCTCCCCTCGATCTCAAACAACGCTAGGGTTTGCCCAGCCGCCACGCTCCGTGCTGCCGCCCAAGGCCCACTCCGCCCCCACCGCTCCCCGCAACGCCACTGCCGGAGGGCCGGCCGGCGAAGCCGCGCCGTGCCCAGGGACGGCAGCGGCGGGGCGGTTCCGTCTCCCTACCTCCTGCCAGAGCCCCCACCCCACCATACGTAGATCCGGCCAGGAGCCCCGCCGCCGATGAGGGCCACACCGGCGATCTCACGCAACCTACCTGCCTCCTGTTTCCTCTCCGTTCTCCTCCTTCTCTCTCCGACCCCTGGTTCATCCGCGGTCGCAGCTCGCCCCGATTCACGGCCCTCTCCTTCCGCCAACTCTGGTTCGTCGCCGGTCGTCTTTGGCGCGAGCGTCGCGCCTCCTCCTCAACCTCCACGATCCGTGATGCCCTAACTACACTGCGCACGTGCGCCTCGCGAGCCATGGCCACCTTTTGCCGAGCTGCGGGATCGACGTCTGATCGCCACCACGACCAGCCTCTTGCGAAGGTTCCGGTCGTCGTCTCCTGTGCCTTTGGACCTTGGGAGCGACTGGGTGATTATATGCCAGGTAATCTATTTTGCTGAATTTGTTCAGAAGGAAAATCCTTGAGGTACAACACTGACCCGCTTCCTTGCTGTCTCATCTCGGCTGTTTTGGTTGAACTAGCATATGTGGAGGACGATGGGAAGACGAAGCTAGAGGCCAAAAGCAATATTGCAACACCATGCGTGAGGAACATGATTCTGCCAGTATTTAAGCATTATACTTGCTAACACTGAGAGCTTAATTATCTTTGATGCAACCAGTCCGTCCAAGCATGCAAATGTACGATTCATGTGCCTAGAATCAGTACTTTTGCATGTTTGGTGCATATAGAAATATCCTAATTCGGCCATTAATTTCCCTTTTAGTATTTACTAATATTTTTTTATTGTTTTGGTTGATCCAGAGTTGATTTGGGATGTAGAGATTAAAGAACAGCAAAATCGTAAGCCATCGGGTCAGGATGTGAGGTTCAGAATTGTCTTGGCATCTTCCAGTGTGGCGGCAATGTTGATTGTCTGGATTTGAAGATAAGTGTGCTCCATACCGTGGCTGAGCCTGTCGGTTTCGCACAGTGGCTGCACGACACCTCATGGACCCGATGTGAAGGTAGCATATGCTATTCTACAGTGCTTGCCCTCTGAAATCTTAATTGTTGGTTGTACAGTAGTGCTAAACTGCAGTAATCTACTGCATTTGCATCTGAATTGTACATTTAATAAGTTAATACTTGAGAGTTAAGATAGATCAGTAATCTGGTTGGGGCTCTATCGTTGTGGCAATTTGGCAACCGTTGCTAGATCTAGAGGTGATAACTCTGCAAGCATAAAGTCAATGTCCTGCTATGCCGCATAATTACAGTGCTTTCACATTATGGTAAATTTGTTTCCTAGAAGTAAAATCTTTGTTAGTGCCAATTCATGGTGCAGGACAAGTAAGCCATCCACACGAAGTCGGCCGCAGCAAGGGTGTGGGGTGTCGGGAGGAGCATCTGGGTTGAAGGTTCTGGCCCTCGCCATTGAGACTACCGTGGTCGTCGCCGAGTACATCTGGTATGTACGCAACGAACCTCCCTAATGCAATGCCGCTGCTGTTTATTTCATCTTTTGATCGGCAGACTATATACAACGAACCTGCATATTTTGATCACTTATTTTTATTAGATTAGCAATGGGAGCTTACTGTTCAGTGAGGATTTCCCCCCTTAAAGTCATATTGTTAATATCCAAAAAAAATAATGGTTGGGTGGTGATGTCCCACTGCTTTGCCCTTTTAATTCCAGCACTTAAATAAGAATTAGAGGGCAGGCATTGCACAAATGGATCATGTGGCATTTTCTATTGTTGTATTATCATATCTAGCATCTCTCTATAAAAATAAATCTAGCATTAATTTTGAACTTCTGATGATGTAAGGTAAACACAGAGGCATATCTCCGTCATTGTTGCATCCTTTATAGCAGAGATTTTGTTATGAAAAATTTATTTTGTTGATGGAAGCCTTTGTGCTTCTGTCACTTAAGACGTGAAGTTTTTGTAGACAATCTTAGGACATGAAGTGGGATGCAACATCTATAGATCTACTGAGACTAAAAGGTGGTTATTAGTTAGGTTCTGATTGTGCCAATCAATAATAGACAATTGTTACTAGGGTTTGGCTAGGGATGCCATCCATCAACTCCTGTTTTAAAGTGTGCTTGTGAGATGAAATCCGATCTCTCTATCTTTCCCGCTGAGATGCAGAGGAGCTCGGTGTTTTAGGGTTTGGCTGTTACTGCAGGGGAAGGTGGAGCTGCGAGGAAACAAGACAGGTGGACAATGCGACAGGAAGCAAGAATGAATTTCTAATCAATCTACTATCTCCCTTGAGTCGGGGTGAACGTACCGACGCACGATGTTGTGTTTAATGATCTGGAATCCTAGAGGATCACCCACCCTCGTAATTCAGTATTGAGATGATCTCCTTAATTTCTCAATTGTGTTTTATTAAATTGGATTCCTGTAAGTATCCTTGCTCTAATTTGATAGTTTTACCCTCCCGAGCATGTTGTGCTTCCATAAAAACATGAATATTTCTCAGCCATTTTATTGAAAATGTAGTCGTATGCTTTCACATTGACTCTGGATATTCTCCTAAACGAAGGTCAATAACAATTGATTTTATCAGCAACAGGAGGCGCTTATCAGTCGCCATCAAGTGCCTCAATCAGTGCGGCGTCCAGGTATACACATTGCTTCATCTCCTGTGCTATCTCATCGTCTAGACAATGTATCCATGGGTGACCCCTGTACTCACCTCATCTCCAGATTAGAAGATAAGTGTCAGTAGGAGGGTAGGATCTAGGCAATTGCAGTACTGATTGTCCAGCTAGGCAACAAAGTCGACGGGGCAAATAACATAATCTTCAGATTAAGTTATATTCGAAAGTCAGTAGGCTTTTCATGATTGCCAGTGGTAAAACAAGCATATATTTCTTTTGATTATTGACATAGCACAGCTTAGTAGAGTGGACCAACCAACATTGGGTTTGGGAGGTCATTTAATAGGAAACACTTCGCTGCAAGTTTCTTCACCATTGAACACAATTCATCACGAGACTATATATGCTGGCTGTCATGCATGTACGTCTATAACTAAATAAAGGGCAGCCCTAGTGCATGTAGCTCCTGCTTGCGCAGGGTCTGGGGAAGGGTCCGACCACTTTGGGTCTATTGTACGCAACCTTTCCCTACATTTCTGCAAGAGGATGTTTCCAGGACTTGAACCCGTGACCTCATGGTCACAAGGCAGCAGCTTTACCACTACGTCTGTAACTAAATAATTACAGGATGTTGTGTGCTTGTTCTATGTCTAGCACTAAAGATGTTCGAATTTTTGTACCAGTTTCCAATAGATCATTTCCTACAACAATATTTGTTTTGCAATCCAAACAAGTAAATGTCTTGTAAAGAAGTAGATGTTTCTGCATATGAACACACCATTCAAGTTATTTACAGAATAATCTTCTTGGAGCGATCATAATTTCGCGCATGTTTACATCATTATTCATGTGTGGGTTGTATTGTGTTTTCTTTTGTGGGGTGCCGGACGGGCTACTGACGGTACTAGCATGTTTGGGCTGGGGAGACAGAGATGGTATGCAGAGTAAGAAGAGTGATTTAAGGGGAGAGAAATCATAACAGGGGTTGGTGTGGAGCAGAAGAGGGTGAAGGAAGACTTGTGGGGAGCTGCGAGGAATAGATTTTGGGGTATGTTACTGTTTTATGTGTGATATCAGTTCATAATTTACTGCAGTGGTCAGTTCTACTTTCTTTGTACTAGATTAATTCTATTTGCTAGCCTTAAGTGTTTTTTCTATACCAACTAAATATTGTGAAAGCAATCCTGAAACATACACACATCTACTAGATGCAAAATTGTTTCTCTCTTGGTACGAACAATCATGTAGATTACTACATGTAGTTTCTTTTTGCACACAACATACTCTCCAGTAGTGCCGAAATTAGAATCTCAATCCCTGTCCATTATACAAGATGCAAAAGAGTTCAGAATAAGTTATTCATCATCATCTTCACACATTTTCCGTTGTAATATATATTTTATATTTGTGTACAGTTGGATGCAGAAGAAAAGGGACCCTTCATATAAATTATTTGCATGCTCATAGTTATGAACTTAATACACTTTGCCTGGCATTCATAACCATTATACTTCCTCCTGCCCAAATTTGTTGTCCTACGTAACAGTGTTCCATTTTGCGCCTACCACTGGTAGCTGGAAATTAGATATAATAATAATTAGTTTCCTTGCTAAATTGTTAATGAGGGGTCCATGTAGTGCTTTCAGTGGAGACACTAGACTATCTGATGTTCATGTAGACATTTCTATTCAAACTTTCAAAGTGATTGTTTTCTTTTTGTGTGTCCACACAGTTGTTTGTGTGCATCCAATATAAAACTTGCTATGAATTTGCACCACCTACAACCTTTTTTCATGTCTTAGTCTATATGAATTACCCACTTTGTATACCGCTAAAAGAAATTACCCACTTTATAATAACTCACATGATAATTAAAAGGAAAAAGATCTGAACCATCGACACTCTATAAGTTAAGTTGTTCTGCTAAAATTTAACAAAGAGATATTTGATTACATCGAACTCTAATTTTTCTGCAGTGTTTTAATTATATTGTCTCAGGTGTTGTTGTACGTTCCTTGTATCATGTTGACTTACTCCTTGATCAATAGGGATGTGGATACAAAATCCGTTTTTCACTACTTATATTATCCTCATTGGACCTTAAGCTATAATCATCGGCTGTTGTTGTGTGTCTGCCTGCCTGGCAATGTTTCACCCCTATTTTTGACCTACTGTTGACTTATTTGGAACCTCGAAAAGAATTATTTTACATGTTAGAGTACTCTCATTTGTTCGAAGTCATAAAACTAGCTGAGCTAATGAAATAATGCCAGGTAATTGCTCATGGTTTCAAGGTTGCACAAAGGAGAGGAGGCATGGTTCAAGGTTGTCTTCTGGCACTGGTTTGCCAGCTAGGTCCTCGACGACATCTGCGCCTCATAGGTCAGCCATGATTCTCGGATTATTTGTTCTGCTGTTATTCCCAAAGAAACATCGTAGTTCTTTTGGACGGTCAAAGATTATTCAATTACTAAAATACATCTTATCCTAATTTCTAGGTGTTTAGGTGCAGACATCACAGGTGAACTGCATCTTTCTATCTAAATTTCTTACGTCAAGAGCTGGGAATATTTGAAACATCTGAATTGCTTATATCAACACTATAATAGAAAATACTATTCTGAAATAATACAAAACACCGGGATAAACTGGGCACTGGAGCCATATTGACACAGAACCCATGATCAATGATGTGTGAGCCAAGTCTTGATACATGTGAACTTACAGCCACCCATTGAGTACATGACTTCTTCCATCTTCTATTCTTTTGTTTTCCAGTGCAGATATTCCACCGTGCATTGTATTTGACCATACTTAACCAAGTTGATTCATATCATTAAGTATATTTTGGTTTTCTTCCAGTTTATTAGGCATGGACCAGACACAAATTCTGAAGCTTCAATAATTTCGGTGGTCTAATAGTTCCTGTATAGCTTGATGTCGTATCAGGTGTAATTTTTTGTTGTTGCTTGATGTTGTATCAAGACAAGCTAGGGTCAACAAGGAACAAAGGGGTTGACACATGGAGAAGCGGGAGCATAAAATTCAAAAGGTAATGAACATGTGTATGGATACACCGGTGAGTGAATGGTGTGGCACATTGAATCAGAGAGGAGTAGTTGCTAGTCTGGTATGAAAAACAGTTGTTTCCCGATTAGATTAAGGCCAAACTTATCTTCAACATGTGTGCTCTTTCATCACTATTTTAGAAGAGGTTCAATGCAAAATTCTCAGATTGCCAGTTTTTACTTCATTGGAAGCACTTTATCGATACGTTTGGAACAATTCTCAGATTCCATGAAACATATTCGTGGCACCAATTTTAACTAAATAATAAAGCAATCTCAATTTTGTTCTGTAAAAAATTAAAGCATTCTCCTTTCCTATGAGAAAAAGAAAACATACACTCCAATTGAAGGAAGGAGTACAAAGTTGAGTCATTTTTCAGTCACTTATTGCGGGACGGAGGGAGTACAACATTGAAGCGATTGCCAATTCAAGGAATCATTTTATATGGTCAGTCCAAACAAACAAAATTTAACCATATGGAAACAATATTTAGTTTCCATAGAATTAATTTGACCCGAAACAGTTACCATCCAAAAAAAGGAAGTGAAAAAACCATATGAAGGAAACTAAAGTTCCAACAGCAAGGAGTATCAACATTTGAAATAAAATATATTTTCATACAGAAGTAATTTACATCTATGGAAGCAATTTTTTGTTCATCACTAATCTGTATCAATATGTGTTGTGTTCTCTTTTAGAGAAGTGAACTCTGAAATCCCTCCTCATTCCAAACAATGAAATTCTAAGGCTGAAAGTACAATTTTGTTACGACATGGCTGACTTAGAGAAAAAATGGGCGTATTTGGAGCCGGATGGAAGCATGGGAAGATTTGGAGCAGTGTGAAGACGGCGCACGCTGGTGTTGCAATGACCAAAAGAGCCGAAGTGAAAGGAGAGATGGAATGACAATGACGCAACCTTGTCGTGTGATTCTTGTATGTATATTTGAGGTCCGTAAGAAAATATGTATTAGTGAGATAAAGTGATGGAGATGCATCTTAGGTGGATATGGAAGCAGAGCCCAGAGATAAATAGAGAATTATTAGTTTGTGAATGAACATGTGGTGGAAATAATGTTTTCTTGTTTATATGCCACATTTTATTACTATTTCTACTAAGGTGAGGTGCCTTGTATATGCCATATTTTTAACATACGTAGTAGCGAGACAACAAAACAATGACATAGAAGCCACATGCATAATCAAGTTACCGCATATTGAGAGGATGGTTTATGTATGGACAAAGAGGGCTAGGGAGAAGTTCAACAAAAAACAGAGGATAGATGGGGTGCATGGTGTTTGTTGGAATAGAGATAAGATACTTGCATTTGTGTTTTGGTTGAACATTGCGTGCAATGTTCTCGTTCAGGAAGGGTAACTTGAGCATTGTTTACAAATTTTTCCCTGGCCCGTGGCAACGCACGGACAGTGTATTATACATACCTAAATTCCCACTTGCGGCAGCAAATGCACAAAAGCTTGATGGCTACGTTCCCAGCCGATGGTGAATGGGATTGGGTTAATTAATTAGGGAGTCAATAATACGATTCATATTGTATGTAGTCATCATATCAATCATCCGCGGAGGGAGGATCGGCCGCGGAACAGGATTTGCTGAGAAAAAAAAACTGAAAATAAGGGTTCGCTCCGCTTCAGCAAATCGTTTTAATAGTTCCACCTTGCCTCATAAAACAGAATTACACCAACTTTAAAAAAACAGAATGACACCAGTTTATATACGTTTGCGAGCTGTTGTATCAACAAGCCACCTAGGAAATCATTAAAGACAGGGTGTATGGGTCTCGGGCATGCAGATGGCGATGGACTCTGAGGGAGGCTTTGTAAGAAATAAATATACATGTGGCTATTGTGATGGAAAAAGGTTGTAATACATAGAGACACGGATTAGAGATCGCATGTCACTGGCGACAAGTTTTGCAGTCCAGATGCCTAGCACGCGCACTAATGACAATGAGCAAGTCTACCAGTACGACGTGGTGGGTGTCGACTTGCAGAACCTCATACCCCCCAACGTGCGATATTTATTTTTCTTCCGTTGCATCGCACGGGCACATTTGCTAGTACCTCATAACGTATAGTTAAGGGCAGAAACTTTCCATGTTTAATTGCGTTTTTAAATTAGTGAGGCACAATATTGACGTTGCGAGTTTTTAATCCACCTCCATAGGAATTGAACCAAGTATATCTATATCAATCTTGTAGAATTTCTACATTCTGAGCTATTCAAGATACATCAAAACTTGAGTAGGCGGTAGTCCTAGTTAACTTTCCCATGGAGCACGCATTCTTAACTGATTACCGAGCTATGTGACAGCCACAGCCAGGAGTGCATAATGTTTCTGTGCATTTTTTTTTAGAAACAGGCACAAGCAGTGTCCGGCTTTTTAATTAATAAACCCAAACATACCAACCAACTTTAAGAGTCATTACAACTTGAAGAAAAAGGTTCACAAATGAGCAAAGGGGCACATAACGCGACTCGCAAGGAGCACTGCGTAACTAGAAGAGCTATGTGTGACGCCAGCAGACTTAGAAGCTCGTGTGGTAGCCGTGTAGATACTTGATCTGCCGGAGCACCTCTGACGGCGTCACTGTCCTACCTCTTTCCTAGAGGACTCTACCGCTGAAAAAAGAAAGCCCATTTCAAAATGTATTTAGTAGAATGTGTAGAAATGATTCCATCGACGGCCAATTTGTTCTGCTTAGTCCATAGCGCCAAGCTAAAGCCCGGAAAACTCTCCACGCCAACATACGATGCTGGCCACACGGCAATTGTAGCAGCGAAAGCATATCAGACGAGGACCCTGGCAGCCAGTGGTCTCCAAAACATCCACGCAAGCTGGCACGCAGCTCCACAAAAACTTAGCCAGGGCACATCTAGATATGGTTAACATCTTCTTGTGCCCCGCACGGCGCGCAGCAACCGTTGCCCAGCCCCGTAATTTTTGAAGGTTGATTGCCGTTGGCAAGCGGTCAAGGGATGCTTGCTAAAGGAAAATCGGGACTCTAGGAGGTATACGAGCGGACTAAAAGGCTTTGGCAAACCTAATTTTTTGCCCAGGGGACAATTAAGCGTAAGTAGATTTCACCGTAAAACGACCAGAGGATTTCTGTTGGGATAAACTTAGCCTACCTCGCTCTCATACTCGCTCAGACAGTCAGACGAAGGTGGAACAAGAAAAGAAGCACACTGAACACAAATTTTTTGGGCGACAAACGCCATGCTGCACGAAAGGTGCCTCGGTCGCACGAACAACCTCAATTCACAGGGCACATGCCCGGGCTCGGCAACACACCTACGAACAACATGCAGTCCACGGGAGCTTTATAGTTGGGTAGTTGCACGCACACGACTGCCCAACCTCCTACTCTGGCGCGCCTGATCCGCCCACTCACGCGGCTGCCACACAAACCGATCCCCACATGCATGGATGCACGCAGCTCCACTCAACGGCTCAACCGGCACACATGCGCTACACGCCAGACTAGTTGATCCACCAACCAACCAACTAACTACATGCATGTCAAGCGAACCGACCTGTGGTTGAAATGGTCAGGTGGACAGTGGTATCCCCAACCCACCAGGATTCAAATCCTAGTGCTCGCATTATTCCTGGATTTATTTCAGGATTTCCGGCGATGCGCTTTCAGTGGGAGGAGACGTTCCCGTCGACGACGAGGCGCCTACGATGGCTTCGTAAATCTCAAGATGATATGCCGGTTCAGTCTCTCGGAGGTGCTCATAGGGGTAGGGTGTACGTGTGTGCGTTCATAGGGGTGATTGTATGCGCGTGTATATGAGCGTTTGTGTCTGTACTGATGCTCAAAAAAATAAAACTACATGCATGTCAAGATTAGTACCAACAATTCCAGCGTCCAGGACACCTTGTCTTTTGAACAAAAAAAGGACATCTTAATTTCGCGTAAGATAATGAAACGTTTCACAAAACATCCTGAAGGGAGACCAGGGTGGTTTGTTCCATAGGTCTAAGGTCTCTAAGAAAGCCTATCGGCACTATTCCGGTAGAGAAAACATCACTGACCATTCCCCGGCGGCGCTCTTCCATGTGCACGTTCTGGTGGCCACCGAAGGCCTGCGAATTGCAGAAGTTGCGGCCGCAGTAGACGCAGAGCAACAAGCCAGGCGGCTACCGCACCGATGACGGCGTGGAGTGGAGGGCGAGCTCGCAGTGCTCCTCGTTCACCTCCATTATTGCGCCTAGCACAGTTTGTCGATCTATGTGAATGTGAGTAGAGTAGTACGGTGGATCAACAAGTAAATGAATACATCTAGTACCTATAAAGCCGGGTATGTGTAAACGGGAGCTGTGTGCTCTGCATGATTGATCGTACAAGTGGATCTGGTGCACCAAAACATTAATGGCGTGTTATACTGTCTATTGAAAGGTACTACTTAGATGGTGCTTGGATACGTTTTAGTCCCATGACTAAAAGTAGTGGGACTAAAATTTGCTAGCCTTACCCATGGTTGTGTCCAAATACTAAAAAAATTAAAATCAACTTAATGAGCATTTATTATCCTTCAAACCCTCAAATCCAAAACTCGTCTGTGTTAAAGGAGAGAAGTTAAATGAGGAGAGAGAGGACTATTCCACATTTTAGTAGGGGTACCATTGACTATTTTTTTTTAGTTTTAGCTCCTCTTTAGTTAGGGGTACTTGAAATTTTAGCCTCTTAAAAAGACTATTTTTAGTCAGACTAAAATTAATCATTTGAATCCAAGCACCTTTTTATCCAAAAGCGAAAGGGGTTAAACTACTGTAAATTGATAAGTAGTGATTTGTCCGTACAAATCTAAAACAAGTAATTAAGGGCGGAGGTTGTACTACCTCTTTCTAGCACACGTAAACTCTCCACATCGTCAAACACATGTAAGGGCATCCGCTGACGCATCCGGACCTCCGTTTTTTGGGCAAACCGAAGACAAATAAAGGAGAGCTTTGCGAGAATCCGGACATCGGTCTGGACAATCCAAAGCCACCACACATCTTCTTTCTGTCTTTTTTTTTCTTTGACGGAAGGTTGCTAGCATTTGGCGTAGGCACTATCACTTTATTTTTTTCAAGCGTTACACTCTTTTTTTCTTTTAAAGTACTCACAATAGCGGAAGGCTCTAAAATTTTCATGTCAAAATGCAGAAGGCCATTAACCAATGGCGTAAGGCACTAAATTTTTCAAGTCGGAAGGCACTAAATTGTTTCAGATTTTTTACTTCAAGTGATATACTTTTTTCTTGTTTCAAGTGCTCACACTAGTCTGAGCGATAAAGTTTTTGTTCAAATTTGTATGCGGACACGGTTGGGTGGCCAGCTTCCGTATCAATATCCGGACACCGGTCCGGACCAATCTTCGGACAAATACTTTGTCTGTTTGTGGGTTCGCGTTGGAGATGCCCTAAGCCTACTTTTTATTTTTCATCCCATGCAAATCACACACATGATTGAACAGATGGCTCCTAGCCAAATGGCATCTCTCGGCCAACCCAATAAGTTTGAATCGCGTGTGCAGAAGTTATTCCGTACATCAAATTATGTGTTCCACGCCTTCTTCTTATTTAAAATGCCACGGGGCTCCTTCACCACTGGTCTTGTTTTTTTAATCCATAAATCATACTTGTTGTTTTATCCCAAAATCTTAATGAATCAACACGCAAAGCTCTTGCATGTTCTGGAAAATTATGGAATACAAGAACTTCACATCATCAAGTACATGCAAGGCCTCCACATCTTACTTTTCAACTCATGCAAACCTTCCATATACTTGAACATATGCATGCCGCCCATATCATTATTTTTCTTTACTTTTCAGTAATATATCATTCCACCTAAACCAGATATCAAGGACAAGGAGGTCCACGGCTTGTGACCTGAACCTGAATATAGAACACGACTGTGTGACTCACTCAATGTAAGAAAAGATGGCAGCGGCTAAATGTGGAGCGACAATGAAATAAATAGACAGAGGCGATGAAAAAGACGCCCACCGCAGTGGATAGCGTGCAGTTAAAAACACTGGCTGATACAACTTCTGCAGCAAAAAAAGAAAAAGAAAGAAAAAGAAAAAAACAAACAAAACAAGACAAGGGTATCGATGAGGCGGCCCATGCGGCCGTACGGACGTAAATGGATGTGATGCTCGATCAATCTAGCTATCTCGCTCTCTGCCAAGTACCGATCGATCGTGAAATAGATGATGCTACGTGTATATATATGTAGGACTGGCTGGCCGGGCTGGATCGCATCCATGCAATGCATATGCTGCCCGTAATGGAAGTATACTCTAGATAAATAATGCATGGGGTTATTCTTAAGTATGCATGAATCATGCATGTAGATCAACGAATCCAAATTATGCAAATGTACTGAGAGTAGCAATTCTCATGGACAACCGGTCAAGTGTTTCTTGTAGTGAGAATATGTTTAAATCCGTGATCTTTGTCAGGTTTATTTTGTGCACTGGTTGCTCCTACTCCCTCTGTCCGAAAATACTTGTCATCAAAATGGATAAAAAGGGATGTATCTAGAACTAAATACATCTAGATACATCCCCTTTTATTCATTTTGATGACAAGTATTTCCGGACGGAGGGAGTACTTGGTTAACGCCCTCATGGTTGTTGCAGGTCTTGTTTATCCATCGTGCGACAGTATGATAAGACAAATATTAAATACTCGTTCTCGTCCTTTCCTGCAAATTAATGGCACCATGTTGACTGGGCTTTAATGTCTGGTGGGGATTGGTAGTGTCATATAATTGCTAGGCCAGTAGGCTGCCCGTAATGGATAGTAGTTAATATCATGCATATGATACTAGTATATTATATTATGTTCGTAATGCATAGTGTCATGTATTAGGGAAAATACCATTTGAAACATGGTGGCACTTTCACCTGATAATTGATTTTACTTTTTAAAATTCAGAAAAAGTCAAAATGTTCCGAAACTTTTTCCCAACAAACTTGAGCTGTCATTTCTGTCATACAAAAAAAATTCTGTAACGAAATATTCTCCGAAAAAATCCTAACAAAAATGATAAATTGCCAGAGAATATAGCGTGAACAGTACCTCGTATATAATGGCAAATTTGTTTTTTCACGTCCACAACAACATGAAAGTCATTTCTTCGTGAAAGATTTTATACGAGTGCAACAATAAATCTACTTGGTTCACAAAAAGTTTCAGAATTTTTTGACTAGCTTACAAATTACTTTTTTTGAAGTTCGGGTGCAATTACACCCAAGAGCCATAAGTTCTATCCCATGTATTAGTATCTTAGGTGACCTTATTTATTGTCATATATGACATATAGTAGCATATCATTTATTAAGATACAGTATCATGGTGTGGTACTCAACCTCTCTTTCTTCATTTAATTCTATGACATCTCACCAAAGTTGTCTAGTTGACATGCATGATACTAACTATGATATTCCGATTACGAACAGCCATATACATCGACCTTCTCCTGCATTGCTCATCTACGGTCGTTTGAGGATCAATAGGATTGTTATAGATATACTTAGTTCATTACCTATAGAGGTGGATAAAACATTTCCCACGTCGACATTGTGTCTCACTAAATTAAAAAAACGTAACCAGCCTCTATTTACTATTAGGTCTGCTACTGTTAATATATGACCATCTTGTTTCTTTTGTTCTACTTGTAGTAGTATGTTAGATATGTTTAGTATGAAGGTGACCACCTCGTTTCCTGAACCTCGACAGAACTAAGGAGATCCATGGCTTGTGGGTTGAAGCTGAGTAGAACACGACTGCTTGACTCAATGTACGAAAGATGGCAGGTGCTAACTGTGGAGCGACAAGAAAATAAATGAGTAGTGCTACACACGCGACGCTGCACAGACGATTTTCAGACGATGCTGAAGATCACGCCACACCATGCACCACAGCAGCACAGCTCCACCGTTTGATTAAGCCTCGGCTGCATGTCGTGATGGCACTTTGGTGTGCACAGCAATTTCGAAAATAAATAGACAGAGGCAATGAAGGAGACGCCCACCGCGGTGGGCAGCGTGCAATTAAGACCACTGACTCATACAGTTTTTGCAAAATAAAACAAGGGTATCGATGAGGAGGCCCATGCGGACGTACGGACGTAAATGGACGTGATGCTCGATCGATCATCACCACACCAGAGAACAGAAGATAGCCGATCTAGCTATCTCGCTCTCTGCCAAGTACCGATCAATCGTGAAATAGATGATGCTACGTGTGTGTCTATATATTTTTTCGAACCGGGCGATAACCCATTTCCATTACTCATCATAACGGAAATACAACCAGTCCCACATAGTATCCAGGAAGCCTAGAAAGGGGAAAAAGCGGGTTCAAAGCATCACTGGGAAACTCACGACGGACACCCGTCCTCGAGCAGTCCGCCATGGGGCGAAAACCCAGTGACACCATAAACGACTAGAGCCCTACAAAGTCTATCCATCCAACAATACATGCCTCATATAGGCCACACCAAAAGCTCACGCAGGAGCAAAAGAATAGAAATTTAGCTGAAGATCCACGACATTCCGCCAAGACCAGGAGCAGAGAGCGACACAGAACGAGCAAATCTATGAACCACCCTAAAGAGATGGTATCCAACTGTAGACGCGCTCCCCCAGCATCAACTCTGCATCGGGCCGCTGGGTGCCGCACAGATCCTCATCATGTTTGACGCGTTGCTCCTCAACATTTTTGACCCGCGCTCCATTGCCTCCCGGTCGTCACCCATCAGCATTCCTGCCCAGTAGGAGAGAAAACCACAAGCAGTGTACACCACGTCAAAAGGAGATCTCATCTTTTTGAATTCAAAAGTTTTCTTATTACGACTATTCCACATGGCCCAGCAAAGAGCTGCGAGGCCAAACGTATAAAATCTCTCCCCATCAGGAAGAAAAGCATAACACCAGGCAAAGTACTGCCACATGTTGCTAGGGCAATGATCCGTGCCCAGCACACATTATCCTACTGTCCTCCACATCACCCTAGCCACGGGACAGGTAAAGAAGAGGTGTTGCGAGGTTCCTCTTTCATTACAGAAGGAGCAAGTAGGTCTCCCAAGCCATCCCCTCCTGTTCATGATATCTCTGGTCAAAATAGAATCCTGGGACAATTGCCAGAGGAAAATTTGAATTTTGAGAGGGATTCTTGCCCTCCAGATCCATCTATAGTTACGACCAGAAAGGTTTCTCTGCAGGTAATCATAGACCGATTTAGTGGTGAACTTACTTTTTTTTCCCAGATTCCAAACAACCTGGTCAGGCTCTTCAGATAGCGGCCAGGCCCTAACCCGAGTCTGGACCTCTCTCCACTGCACCAGGAGTGGTGGATGTAATCTTCTCCGGAAGAAATTGTCACCCACCGTTTCTCTGAACCGAGCTACAGTGATCTCTTGATCATTACAAATACTGAAAAGCATAGGGAATTGTTCACATAAGGGGAGATCCTCTCCCAAGGGGTCCATCCACACTCTGGCCAGATTACCCGAGTTTATATTCATTTTCCTACTAGCCAGATAACACTCTTTCACCTTCATGATAGCTTTCCAGATGGGGGAGTCACCAAAACTGGTATTATCAGAGGTCACCGTATCCCTTTTGAGATACTTAGCTCGAATCACACCCTGCCACAACCCTTGTTGTGTTTCCAATTTCCACCACCACTTTGTGAGAAGGCTCACATTTTGCTTGTGTAGGTCTTTCACACCCAGGCCTCCTTTTTCCTTAGATCGACAGATCCTGGACCATTTAACCAAATGGTATCTTTTTCGCCCCTCATGTTCTAGCCAAAAAAACTTTTTCCGATGTTTGTCAAGTTTGGCAATCACCCCTTTTGGCAGGAGAAACATAGACATATAGTAATAAACAATGCTGGTCAAGGATGTATTGAGGAGGATGAGGCGCCCACCCGAAGAGGCTGCATTGCCAATCCAAGATTCACAGCACTTTAGAAATATCTCCTCCACGAATTCCCAATCTATGTTGCGCAGATTTGAGAAACTAACTGGTACCCCCAAGTATTTCATTGGGAAATGACCAATACTACAGTTGAATAGATCAGCATAAAAGGATAAGGTGTCATCATGTTAGAGTACGTAATGGAACTAATGGGTCAATTAGTCTTAGGGTTAATTAGAGATTAGGGTCGTTTGCTTAGGGGTCAAGTAAGCCTTGCTTGGGAGTCAAGTAAACCTCTCTATATAAAGAGATGAGATGTATTAATCTAATCAAGCAAGAATTAAGAAGGAAATCCCTTCCCTCTTGCCCGGCCGTGGGCAAAAAGGCCCTCGGCCGGCCCTCTCGCGCCCTCATTCTAGCAGCTCCATAACAATTTGGTATCAGAGATAGCTTCGGTTCGATCATGTCTTCACCGCCACCAAGCCCGTCTCTTCCGCTACCGGTCACCTCATCGCCTCCGGCGACCACCATGACCGTCGCCCCGCTCCTACCCGCGCCGGGATCCTTTGTCGCGCCCGCCCCCGCCGTCCTCACCCCGGAGGAGGTGTCTAGGGTGCTGCGGGACCTAACCCAGGCGGCCCAAGAGATCCACACCCTTGGCCGGGTCCTACGGGCCGCACCCGGCTGCGCCGCCCATCGCCGGCCCCGCGCCGCAGTGGCTGCTGTGGCAGCCGCCACACCAGGCATCCTTCGCCGCGCTCGTCGGGCCGCTGCCGCTGCCATCCATCGCCACCACCACCCAGCCCTAGCCGTAGTGGCCGCCGCCGCTCCTGGCAGCCTCCGCCGCGCCCGGCGCTCCGCCGCAGCAGCCGCTGCCGCTGCCCGGCGCGACACCGCAACAGCTGCAGCAGCCGCTGTTGGTCAGCTCCGCTGCCTAGTATGGGATGCCCTATGATGGGACTGCAACGACCTCGTTCCCATCAGCGCCGCCGCCATCCCAAGGCGTCGACATCTAGCAGATCAAGTCCTCGCCATCGCCGTTGCCACTTCTGTCTTCGATCGCTACCCGCCACGTGTCGGCGGCGGTGAGGCTGCAGGCTGCTGCGCGCGGCCTCCTAGCGCGTCGGTGTGTGTGGAAGATGCATTGTCTGTAGCTGCCGCTCCTCCAAGTTGCCCTTCGCTGCGCAAAGGATCTCGATCTCGTCTGCTGCATCGGGGATCTTGGGCATGCGGTTTCCTCCATGGGCGGTGGGCATGTTGTTTTCCCCGCGGGCAGTGACCTCAAAGTCTACGACATCGATGGTTGGGGGGGGGGGCGCACCCCTCCTCGTCATTCTCCATCGCAAGCCCTCCACTCTTCCCTGTGCGGTGCAAACCAACAACGGTCCGACAGGGAGAAGGTATGGTGTCACCGACAACAGCGCACCGCGTAGTACCACTGCATTCCGCCACCGGCCGCCGCGACGGCGCCTCTGCTGGTCACTCTTGCGACCAATTCCAGGTGGTCATACACACGCACTCCTTTTGTCCAGGTGGTGTCCATGGGATCCAGGTGGCTATACACGTGCACGCCCGACGTGCGGATGGTATCCACTTTTTGTTAAGGGGTCCAACATAAAGCGTCCCAGTCCATTTCAGGTTGAGAATAATAAAAAAGCCGAGATGTAAAAGGCTTGTTTTTAGGTGTTAGGTTTGTGTTGTGTCAAGTCATGGTTATAAGTTGGTTAGGCTGCAGCTCGAGGACAAGCTGCATGTCCAGGTGGTGTGTAGTGTTAGAGTACGTAATGGAACTAATGGGTCAATTAGTCTTAGGGTTAATTAGAGATTAGGATCATTTGCTTAGGGGTCAAGTAAGCCTTGCTTGGGAGTCAAGTAAACCTCTCTATATAAAGAGATGAGATGTATCAATCTAATCAAGCAAGAATTAATAAGGAAATCCCTTCCCTCTTGCCCGGCCGTGGGCAAAAAGGCCCCCGGCCAGCCCTCTCGCGCCCTCCTTCTAGCATCGCCATAACACATCATCTCCCCCCACACAAAGGATTTCACTTTTCATGAAGTTTATTTTCAGACCTGGCATAAGCTCAAACATGTAAAGTAGCATTTTCAGGTTAATAGCTGCATCATTATCATGCTCAAAGCAAATCACCGTGTCATCTACATATTGAAGGATGGCCACTCCTCCCTCTATCAGGTCAGGTGCAAGCCCCGTAATCATCTTTTCTTTCTGCGCATTAGTGACCATCTTCGACAAGGCTTCTACGACCATATTAAAAATAAAGGGAGAATAGGGATCACCCTGACGAACCCCTTTATGGCTCTGAAAGTAGGGGCCCGTCTCATTATTAAGTTTAATGCTCAAGGTGCCATTGTGTAGTATTTTTTTCTACCCAACCACACCAGGTCACTCCGAAACCATAGTTACGGTGGCACTCAAGGAGAAAGTCCCAATTTATCTTGTCGTAGGCCTTCTCGAAGTCCAACTTTAGAACTATCCCAGTTTTCTTCTTAACATGGGTATGATGCAACACCTCATGGAGGGTGAGGATGCCATCCATAATGTTTCTGTGTTTGATGAAGGCATTCTGGTATTTGCTAATTAATTTGTCAGCAAACACCGCAACTCTATTATCCAAAACCTTGGTAATCAACTTGTAGGGGCATCTAAGGAGGCATATGGGGCGATATTGCTGTATTTTCTTTGCCCCATTTATCTTAGGGATCAGGGTGATAACCCCATAGTTCAGCCGAGCCACATCTAGGGTATTATTATGAAAAGCTTCAAACAAATGCATAATATCATTTTTAACGAATTCCCAGCAGTGCTTATAAAACTCCCCGGGTATATTGTCAGGGCCAGGGGCTCTATTGCTTTCCATACTAAACAAAGCTTTTTTGACCTCGTCCTCAGTGAACACACTGGTGAGGATGATGTTGTCCTCAGCAGAAAGTTTCTCATCGCTCGACCAAGCATCAGGAGATAAATGGAACAGATTCCCCTCTGCAGGCCCAAACAGATCTTTGTAGAAAGTTGTGGCATGGTCAAGAAGGTTTTTGGTCCCCTCTATAATAGTCTCCCCACTAGTCAGAGAATGTATAGTATTTTTTCTCTTCCTGCCGGTAGCCACATGATGAAAATAGGCTGTGTTTTGGTCTCCTTTTAGCAACCATCTTTCATTAGACTGCTGCAGCCAAAATAGTTCCTCGTCTGCTAGTATCTCGTTAAGATCCGCACAAAGCAGGGTTCTTTTCTCGTATGTCTCTCGATCAAGGGGGCCATCCTCCTCCTTTCTCTCAATCTCATCCAACTCCTTCTTGATCCATTTTTTTTCTTTTCCTTGCATGTCCAAAAGCATGCGATCCCCAGCCTTTAAAATATTTTTTGATGCGCTTAAGTTTGATATTCAAAATATCAATAGGATCCTCTGAATACACAGGCTGTTCCCAGATTATCTTGGCCTTAACGTAAAACTCTTCATTTTTCAACCAGCTCAATTCAAATCCGAATTCTCGCTGGCGAGGGGCGTTTTCTTCAGAGGATCTGAAGATAGTAGGAGGGGATTGTGGTCCGAAACATCTCTCACTAATTTTCAAACGGCAACTAAAGGAAACAATTCTTCCCATTCGGGGCTCATTAGAATTCTATCCAATTTCTCAAGGGTGGGTTGTTTTTGTTTGTTGGTCCAAGTGTACTTGCCTCCCCCCATATGAATCTCTCTAAGATTCAGATTCTGAATGATGCTATTAAATCTATCCATATAGGGGGAACGGTGAAGATCTTTGTTTTTATCACATCTCTCATGAAGGATATTGAAGTCCCCCCCAATCACATAGAGGGTACTTACATTACTACCCATCAAAGCCAACTATGTTAGGAACTCATTTTTTTATCGTCATGAGCCGCCCCATACACCACTACCAGGGTCCAGACACATTTAAGGCGAACATCAAACACATCAACCTGCAGTAGGTAATTACCTGCAGTCCAGGAGACCACTTCCAGCGTTTCTTTTTTTACACCACATAAAATCCCACCCGATTTACCGACAGAAGGAATAAAGTTCCAACTGAACCTATCAAAGGGGTCCACTCTCCTCAAATACTTAGGATCGAAGTTTTTTTCTTAGTTTCTTGAACACCCAAGAAATCCAGAGAATGATCCTTAATAATGTCAGAGAAGCAGGTAGTCATTCCTTTCTTTCCCGCGCCTCTACAATTCCAAAACAAGCCATTCATATTGGATTTTTCTTTTTAAGTCCCCCCTTTCTCGTAGCCCTACTAGGAGACACAGGAGGGCTTCCAGCTTTTCTCCCCATATAGGTTCCATTTTTTTGACTTCTCGTAGTGGGTCTAGCTATAATAACAGTAGGTTTTCTTTCTCTTTTTTTTTTCTAGACCTCACCATCGTAAACTTCCCTTTCTCCCCACTGTATATATGTATATGTATGTATATATATATATGACTGGTTGGCCGGTTGCATGCGGCCGGATGTACTCTAGATCAATAATGCATGAGGTTATTCTTAAGTATGGATGCATCATGCATATAGATCAAGAATCCAAATTATGCAGGAGTAGCAATTCTCATGGAGAACAGGCCAAGTGTTTCTTCTAATGAGAATATGTTTAAATC